>NC_142804.1:43169893-43469893 GCF_049724085.1 Artemia sp. Qi Xiang Cuo | reverse complement strand
TTGAAACTACATGCTATGTGCTTGCCTATCCTTGGTACCTTTCCAAATGAGTGGAGTTTCCCCACAGGTTCCTACACATTGCAAAAAAGTGAGCAGTACGAACAAAGATTCCCCACACAACTTTGTTTCAACTCCACTCTTTCAACCGGATTGTTTTTTTCTATACAACACCCATTTTTTAGGGGTCAATCAGAGAAAGCGGAGGCTGCTCAATGTACGATAACGTGATTGGTGATTGGTTACACACCGCGACGGCGCATACAGAGTGAGAGAGACATGCAAAGTCGACATAGCTTTATTTCATTTTTTAAGGTTAATTTAGACGAGGTTACGTGTGCGCACGTAACCTCGTCTAAATTAACCTTAAAAAATGAAATAAAGCTTCTTAAATGAAGCATAGTTTCTTTCCTGAAAGCATAGTTTCTTAAATGAAGTTTCTGCATTGTGTATCCAAGAGGTGACTTCAGGAAAGAGTTCGTTACTTGCTTACAATTTTTTCATAATTTCTTAAATGAAATTTCTGCATTGTGTATCCAAGAGGTAATTTCAAGAAAGAGTTTGTTACTTACTTAGAATTTTATTATAATTTATTGAATGAAATGTCTTTTTTGTTTATCAAGTAGGTTAATTCAAGAAATAATTTGATACTTTCTTATAGTTTTGGATTATTTTCTTAAATGAAGTTTCTGCATTGTGAATCAAAGAGGTGATTTCAAGAAAGACTTTGTTACTTACTTACAATTTTTTTTTCATAATTTCCTTAATTAAATTTCTGTATTCCGTATCCAAGAGGTGAATTCAAGAAAGAGTTTGTTACTTGCTTACTGCATTGAAATTTCTGCATTTTGTATCCAAGAGGTGACTTCAAGAAAAAGTTTGTTACTTACTTACAATTTTTTTTCATAATTTCCTTAATTAAATTTCTGTATTGTGTATCCAAGAGGTGAATTCAAGAAAGAGTTTGTTACTTACTTACTTACAATTTTTTCATAATGAAATATCCAACAACGGATTTTGATAAATAATTTATTCATTCTGATACCAAGATTTTGTCGATGTTATCCCATGTGTCTGACAATAGATGTATGCGAATTCCTTTTCTTACATCTCCGACGTTTTATTAGACATTCTAAACGTCTGATATGCTAGCTTACTCTAAAAATAATGAACACATAACAATGTAATGCATAATATATTTTTAATGAAATAATGCTATGTAGAATATTAATACAAAAAATATATTAAGATACAATATTAATATCAATGATTAACTTTGGACATTTTGAATCTGTTCAATAAAATAGTTCACCATGCTCTCTCTTGATATTATAGCTATTGTCTTCTCTTAGTTCGTATTCAGTAGAATAATCATTATTCCATTTTGCGTCATACACAATTTTTACTGGTGTCTCATTAACAGGCTCAATATGGTTTTAGTCTTTGCTTTTATTTTGTCCATTGACTTTTTGATCAGTGGTAGTGATGTTTTCTGCTGCTTTGTTTTTCATCGATTCATCTTTATATTCCATAGTGATATTTTCTGACAATGCCCTTTTTATTTTTCTGGCAATTTTACAGTCTATTATCACATTATTTTTACACAGGTAACAGTTTCGACACGTAGACAAGATATGGTTTACGATATTAGTAGAAGAGTAGGCCTTTTTTTATTGATCTTCCGTTGAATGCTAATACCCGAAAGGTGACGATTGGATTTTTCAGTAGGTAATGTGTAACTTGCAACTGTAGGAAGGAGTTGTCCTCTATCATCAATGATTATTTTTATGTTGGCATTCTCTTTGAGTGCAATCATCTCTGGAGATCTCAATCTCACATAACTACCAACATAAGAGTTGAATTTTTTGGTATTCAAAAGAAATTCAATTCCTTACTTTCAAGACAATATATGCATACATTTCCTATAGTGCTTCCATATGTACTCTTTTTATACTTTAAATGCTTATCCTTGTCAGTATTCAATACTACAATAACCTACTTATGTGAATAAACTCTATTAAAATACTCTATTCTCACTTTTTTCGATATTAGTGATATGTTTATCGTTCAACTGTGTAAAAAATACTGATTTAATACATGCAATAAACTAGGTAGTGTCGATAACCGGCCATAGAGCAATAGTGAGAAAGCCACATCGTGTATCTGGGCAAGCATAGAGTACAATTGTTAGAGCCATAAAAATATCTGTCGAGGAGGTATCATTAGCAATAACCTACTTCTAATGAACCCTATCAAGTAACCTGTTTACCGGGTACTAAATAACTACCATTTTTACTCCCTCTAACATTATATTTATTTACACTGAAAATAATTGAACGGAAAAAATAAAAGCCCGATAAATATTTACTAGTTGGTGTGACAAACACAGCGCAATGTTTAGCTAGATAAGAAGAAGAAGAAGAATACGGAGAATTAATAGTGTTTTGTTCACCATTTAACATGAAAAAACTGATTTAGACGAGGGAATGAATCCTTATTCTAGAAGTCCTATTCCTACAAGTTAAGTTAGAATAAAAGAATGAGGTTACATAATATTGGTTACAGAATATTGGCTTACACTGAAAATAATTGAACAGAAAAAATAAAACCCCGAAAAATATTTGCTAGTTGGTGTGACAAACACAGAGCAACGTTTGGCTAATAGCTATAAAATACAATAAAAAAATATCTGTCGAGGAGGTATCATTACCAATAAACTATTTCTACTGAAGCATTTCAAGTCATCTGTTAACTGGGTACTAAATAACTACCATTTTTTACCCCCCTCAAAACTTAATTTACCCCACACTCACCATTTTTCCGCACCAGCCACAAAACTCAATTCCTCCTAGAATTATTTAAACTAAATACTTACCCTCGCCTCTCACAGAAAGTTCAGAAAGACACAATAGCCTTGTTTATAGTCGAATGTTTACCTGAATATTTAGCACATACCATTTTTCCATACCATCCATAAAACTCAATTCCTCCTAGAATTATTTAAACTAAATACTTATCCCCGCCCTAGAAAGCTCCGAAAAACACAATAGCCTTATTTATAGTGAAGCGTTTCTTAGTCGTATGTTTACCCGAATATTTAACATGTACCATTATTCAATACCATTCACAAAACTCAATTCCTTCTAGAATTATTTGAACTAAATAGTTACACCCGCCTCTCACAGAAAGTTCAGAAAGACACAAAAAGCTATTTTAAAAGGTATAAGAATTATTTATTTAACAGAAATCCTCGCTTTTTGAATGGCCACCAAGTAAAGAAAAAATCACACAGAACCGATAAACATTTACTAGTTGACGTGACAAACACAGAGCAACGTTTGGCTAATAGCTATAAAATACAATAAAAAAATGTCTGTCGAGGAGGTATCATTAGCAATAAACTATTTCTAATGAAGCATTTCAAGTCACCTGTTTACTGGGTACTAAAAAACTACCATTTTTACCCCCCTCAAAACTTAATTTACCCCACACGTACCATTTTTCCGCACCAGTCGCAAAACTCAATTCCTCCTTAAATTATTTAAACTAAATACTTACCCTCGTCTCTCACAGAAAGTTCGGAAAGACGCAATAGCCTTATTTACAGTCGAATGTTTACTCGAATAATTAAAACATACCATTTTACCATACCATCGATAAAAATCAATTACTCCTAGAATTATTGAAACTAAATACTTACTCCCGCCTTACAAAGTTCAGAAAAAACAAAATGGCCTTACTTATAGGGAAGCGTTTCTTAGTCGTATGTTTACCCGAATATTCAACACGTACCATTTTTTCCACACCATCCACAAAACTCAATTCCTCCTAGAATTATTTAAACTAAATACTTACCCCCGCCTCTCACAGAAAGTTCAGAAAGACACAAAAAGCTATTTTAAAAGGTATAAGAATTATTTATTTAACAGAAATCCTCGCTTTTTGAATGGCCACCAAGTAAAGAAAAAAACACAGAACCGATAAATATTTACTAGTTGGTGTGACAAACACAGAGCAACGTTTGGCTAATTGCTTTAAAATACATTAAAACAAATATCTGTCGAGGAGGTATCATTAGCAATAAACTATTTATAATGAAGCATTTCAAGTCACCTGTTTACTGGGTACTAAATAACTACCATTTTTACCCCCCTCAAACCTTAATTTACCCCACACGCACCATTTTTTCTCACCAGCCACAAAACTCTATTCCTCGTAAAATTATTTAAACTAAATACTTACCCCCGCCTCTCGCAGAAAGTTCAGAATGACACAATAGCCTTATTTATAGTCGAATGTTTACCCGAATATTTAACACATACCATTTCCCCCTCCCCTTCTCTCAGAAATGGAGGAAGGAGGGGCCTCTGAACCTTGCCCTTGAGGCAGATCCCATTTATTTTCGATTCTGAGTATTAAATTTAACAACATCAATTCTCAAGGTAAAAGTTTGAATCAAACACTTTTAGGATATCGAGTGTCCTTACTAAAAAACTACTGCATTAAAAAAAAAATTAAATTTATCATACGACCTAAATTATTTCATCAGATACGCCAGCACTCATAAACGATCCTTTTGAAATTCGATGAAATTAATTTAGTTTTTAATTATTTTTTTTGCAGTAGTTATTTAATAAGCACACTCGATATTCTAAAAATGTTTGATTCAATTTTTATATTGAGCATCGAAGTTTTTACTAGAATTTCAAAAGAATCGTTTATAAGCGCTAACCTGCCTTTGATGAACTAATTTATGTCACATGATAATTTTTTTTAATACAGTAGTTATTCAATAAGGACACTCGATATGCTAAAAGTGTTTGATTCAAACTTTTACCTTGAGAATCGATGTTGTTAGCAGAATTTCAAAAGGATCGTTTATGAGTGCTGGCGTATCTGATGAAATAATTTAGGTCGTATGATAATTTTTTTTTTTTTAATGCAGTAGTTTTTCAGTAAGGACACTCGATATCCTAAAAGTGTCTGATTCAAACTTTTACCTTGAACATCAATGTTTTTAGCAGAATTTCAAAAGGATCGTTTATGAGTGCTGGCGTATCTGAAGAAATAATTTAGGTCGTATGATAAATTTAATTTATTTTTTTAATGCAGTATTTTTTGAGTAAGGACACTCGATATCCTAAAAGTGTTTGATTCAAACTTTTACCTTGAGAATCGATGTTGTTAGAAGAATTTCAAAAGGATCGTTTATGAGTGCTGGCGTATCTGATGAAATAATTTAGGTCGTATGATAAATTTAATTTATTTTTTTTAATGCAATAGTTTTTCAGTAAGGACACTCGATATGCTAAAAGTGTTTGATTCAAACTTTTACCTTGAGCATTGATGTTCAATCACACACAGAGACGACACACACACAGAGAAGACACTCACACACAGAGACGAAACACACATAGAGATGACAAACGCACAGAGACGATTCACAGACACAGAGACAACACACACACAGACACAACACACACACATAGTGACGACACACGCACAGAGACGACACACACACAGAGACGACACACACACACAGAGAAGACACACGCAAAGAGACGACACACACACAGAGACAACACCCACACACAGACGACACACACACAGAGACGACAAACACACAGAGACGACACACACACACACACAGAAGACACATGCACAGAGAATACACACACACACACACTTAGACGACAAACACACAGAGACAACACACACAAAGAGACTACACACACACATAGTGACGACACACACACATAGCGACGACAAACATACAGAGACGACACACACACACACAGAGAAGACACACGCACAGAGACGACACACACATAGATGACACACATAGAGACGACACACACACTCAGAGACGATACACACACAGAGACAACACACACAGAGAGACGGGACACACACACAGAAACGACAAACACACATAGATACGACACACACAAAGAGACGACACACACAGATACGAAACACACATAGAGACGATACACGCACAGAGACGACACACACACAAAGAACACACTCACACAGAGACAACACACACACAGAGACGACACACACAGAGCGACGACACACGCACAGAGACGACACACACACAGAGACGACATCACACAGAGAGAAGACATACGCAGAGAGACGACACACACACACACACATAGCGACCACACACGCACAGAGACGACACACACGCACAAACACAGACGACACACACACACAGAGCAGACACACGCACAGAGACGACACACACATATAGACGACACACACACATAGACAAGACACACGCAAAGAGACGACGCACACATAGAGATGAAACACACACACAAAGACGAAACACACATAGAGGCGACAAACGCACAGAGACGATACACACACACAGAGACTACACACACACAGAGACGACACACACACATAGTGACGACACACGCACACGGAGAACGCATACACAGAGAGGACACACACACACAAAGACGAAACACACAGAGAGGCTACAAACGCACAGAGACGATACACACACACACACACTACACACACAAAGACACGACACACACACATAGAGACGACACACGCACAGAGACGACGCAAACACACAGAATACAACACACATAGAGAATAAACACGCACAGAGAATAAAACACACACAGAGAGAGACTACACACACACACATATGAAATACAAACACAGAACACACACAAATAGAGGCGACAAACTCACAGAGAAGATACACACACACAGAGACAACACACACACAGAGACGATACACAAATAGCGACGACACACGCACAGAGACGACACGCACACACACACACAGAGACGAAACACACACACACACAGAGAAGACACACCCACAGAGATTACACACACACACAGAGACAACACACGCACAGAGACGACACCCACACATAGCGACGACACACGCAGAGAGACGAAACACACACAGAGACGACTCACACACAGAGAGAATGCAAACGCACAAAAACAACACGCACACATAGAGATCACACACACACAGAGAGGACACACACAGAGACACGACATACACACAGAGAGGAATCGTACACAGAGAGGACAAGACACGACACACACACAGAGACGACACACACACACACACAGAGAGAAGACACACTCACAGAGAGGACAAACACACACAGAGACAACACACACACAGAAACGACACACACACATAGCGACGACACACGCACAGAGACGACACACACACAGAGACGACGCACACACAGAGAGAAGACATACTCACAGAGACATTACACACACACAGACGACACACACACAAAGATGATACATACACAGAGACGAAAAACACATAGAGACGACGAACGCACAGAGACGATATACACACAGAGACAACACACACAGAGACGAGACACACAAAGAGACGACACACACAGATACGAAACACACACAGAGACGACACACTCACAGAGACGACACATACACAGAGACAACACCCACACAGAGACGACAATCACACACAGAGACGACACACTCAAAGTGACGACTTACACATAGAGATGCACCAGCAGTAGAATACCATATATTTAAAATACAAGATTCTTTCCTTCTAAAGATGATTCGGGCAAGATGATTCCAAGAGTCTAAATTCTTAATCAGCAAAAAGAGATATTGCATTTCTAGCTTCAGTCAGACAACGGCGCTAGTCGTTCGAATTTCGCTAACATAAGTAGTAGCAAGAAAAATGCTAAGTACGATATTTCTAAGTAGACCCCGAAGCCGCGCCGAAAATCGGCGGCGCGCCGCCGCAAAAAAATGGCGGCGCGCCGCCGAGCTTGCATCAGCGCGCTGACGCCGCCGCGGTTTCTATCGGCGGTGGCGGCTCTAATACGCCGCCGTTTTTTTTTGTCTTTTTTGATTATAGATATCAACCTACGGGCTTCAAACGTCAGCCCGGCGAATCTGTTTCTTAAAAATAAATACTGTCATCTTGGGCTCGCCATGTATATCGGTTCATAGGAAGGAGAAGAAGAAAATTTTCTTGAAACAAAAATTCTACCTTCCACTTTAAAATTCTGTTCATTTTTCTTTCTGATTTTTCGGATGAAAAGAGGTAGATAAAAGAGCATTAGGCAATTCCGGTTTTTGTCATAGGCAGCGCAATCTATAGATCTAATTAAAGCAAATTGGTGGCACAATGTATTATTTTTTTTTTTTGTCTTTTTTTTTTTTTCCATAACAGGGCAATTCGTATCAAATGAGTTTTATTAGAAAACTAATAAAGGGCTCATTAGATGTGAAATTGGAATAGCTAATGCCCTTTTTAATAATCGAAAGTGATTGTAAGGCAGCTAACACCCCTTCCACGCCCACCATTTCCTCAAACACATCCAATCAAAATTTTAAGATAGCCATTTTGTTCAGAGTAACTGATTTCCAGAGAGAAAATATGTTTTTTGAGGAGGTTACTCTCCCACAACCCTTCGGGCAAGGGTTTTGTAGTTATGCCCTGGAGGTATATAAGAACGATGTTGGCACAATGTATTATTTATTATTTTTTCCCTTAGACCAGGGCATTTCATATCAAAGAAGTTGTCGTAGAAAATTCGAAAAGGGCTCATTCAATTAGAGATTGGAGTGGCTTGTGCCCTTTTTAATAGTCGAAAATGACTGGAAGGCAACTAACACCCCTTCCAGGCCCACCATTTCCCGAAACACATCCAATCAAAATTTTGAGATAGCCATTTTGTTTAACGTAGTTGAAAGTTCTGGAAATTAGGTCTTTGAGGATGACAACCACCCTCACAACCCTAAGGGTAAGGGTTGTAATTTATGCCCTGGGGGCATATAAGGTGTTTATAGAAAGCGTTGTGGTAGAAACTGAAAAAGGGGTCATTCGAATGGAAATCGAAAGGCCTAGTGCCCTTTTTAATAATCGAAAGTGATTGGAAGGCTCGACATTTTTATAGTAGAGATCGATGTGGGTATAATGTATAATTTTTTTGTTGTTATTGTTGTTTAGACCAGGGCACTTCGTATCGAAGGAGTTGTCGTAGGAACTGCGAAAAGGTCTCATTCGATTGAAAATAGAAAGGGCTGATGTCCTTTTTAATAGTCAAAAGTGATTGGAGGGAAACTAATCCCCCTCCCACGCCAACCCTCCCATTTGCCTTTATGTTTAAAAAGTAAATGTTGCCTTAAGATTAAATCAAAATGCCCTGTGTTTATGCTAATTCCCAATAAGGCATCTCAGCAGTATCCCAAGAACGACTGAGGGTATTATGTTCAAACTTTCAGGGCTTCTTCTGCTCTTAAAATTTGACCAAATCAAAATAGCGTAAGTGTATCCAAGCTATCAAAGAAAGTAAACAAATTTGTTTGCGAATGTTATCAAGTTTTCCATTTCAGGTCAACTAGAGGAGGTAAGAAACTAAATTAAACACTATTATTTGTGTCCAGATTTTTATAAGGGTCTATGTTGTTAAATTTTGCTGAAAATTGTTTTCCAGCATACAAATAACAGGACAAACTACGAGTATAAATTCTTAAGAAAACGAAAAGATTTAAAGTATGATTTTCTTTTTCCCTGAAAAGACTATGTCAATATAAAACGAACAGAAATTAATTAAAAAAACTGTTTCCAAAAAATAAGTTTTTTCAAAGAAAAGTAAAGAACTCCATTAAACCAAAAATGAGCAAAAATAAAGTCAAATAATCTACCAAACGTGAAACTACCACAAATCAGCATCGATAAATAAATGAAACCCAAAACGAACCAAAATTACAATAAATATCCGAGTCAAACTCAAAACGAGCAGAAATTAATATGAGTAGGGCTCAAAACCCCTATGCCTTTCCAAGGCCAGAACATAATTTGTACTTTACTGACAAAAATACAAATGAATGTGCATTGACAGTTTAACATACATATACTAATATTTAGCAATCAAGATATTAATATTATTTGATTTATCAAAGTTATAAAAGTAAAAACATTTATATTTTTTCAGTAAAGTGCAAATTATGTTTTGGCCTTGGTAAGACCTATGGATTTTGAGCCCAAATTATATTAATTTCTGCTCGTTTTGAGTTTGACTCAGTTATTTATTGTTATTTTTGTTCGTTTTGGGTTTCATTTATTTATCGATGCTGATTTGCGGTAGTTTCCCGCTTGGTAGATTATCTAGAGCTAGTATAGAAATATATCTATAGAAATGAATTAGCCTACATTTTTTTGCACAGTTAGCAGAGCACACTGAAGTTGAAGTAGCCTTAAACTTTGACTTAAAACGTTATATATTGGCCACTTCTTTCAGAAAAGAATTTCGGATGGTTATTCCGTGTTGATAAGAAAAGAGGGTAATGGTGCAGTTTAGTTCCTCCTGTAGTGTAGTGCGCAGGAGCCCTATGGTGAAGGTGCAGGTTTGTTCTCCCTTATAAAACAACTTATTTCAGCAGATAGAAAGAAGAAGCCCATTTGCGGCATTCTGTGGGACCCAAAGGTCCAGTACTAGTATCAGATCCCGCGAGTGGCAGTTTACGCTCGTCAAGTTCTGGCTGTACCGTCCACATGTGCCCCAGCTAAACGGCTTTTTAGCACGACAGGACTGATAGTGACTGCAAAAAGATCAATGGCTCCAGGCAGAGTGAACAAACTGACTTTTGTTACATCAATTGTAACTGAAGTGATGTAACCACTGATTTAAAATTGTTGGTGTTGTTAAGCCAAGGTATCTGATTGTATACAGTTTTTTTTCAATGTTGTTATTTGTTGTTTATTTTTCACTTCCTTTTAGTCTGTATTTGATGAACAGGAGAAGTTTGAACTTCAAACTTTGAAAGTTATAAACACATTATCACAAATAATTAAAAAGAATGAAATGACTAAATACGGGATTTTATAGGAACAATGCGATGTTAAACATAAACACAACATAGGTTTCCCTGGGTCTAGTGGCTAAAAATGAGAATTCTACTTGGTGAACATCGAGAATTCGACGGTGAACATAAACACTTTCCTCAAGGCCCAAAAAATTCTTGTTTTGTCATATTGTTCTTGTATGTTTTTAGCCAACCATTTAAAAATCCTTACTAAAATCGAGGTTGAACGTGCTTGGTGAAGTGCAATTTTTATTATTATTTTTAATTAGAAAAATCGGCGCGCCATGGCGCGCCACCGGTCTAAAATCAGCGGCGCGCCGCCAAAAAAATTTCGGCGCGCCTGGCGGCACGCCGCCGCCGATACTGAATCACACATTCACCGCCGTCATTTCGGCGTGGCGCGGCTTCGGGGACTATTTCTAAGGAAGTTTAAATGGCAAAAAATCGTGTGAACGCCTGAATCATCTAAAAAAATCTTAAAGAATTCATTGGACGAAAGATTTACATCCTTGGTCCTCTTGGGCCAATGACCGGCAGTCCTTACAGCGCAGGACAAAAGAACTGCGTTTGGGAGTGGGGTAAATGTGTTTTTTAATTTTAATATGAAGTGAGATCTGAAACGATTAGTACGAAATTATTTTGGTCACCGTTATTGTCATAGAAGTGGCCTGTTCCTGTGCAATTAAGCATGTAAGTTCAATAAATCTATTGTCTTTTTATATGTGTTTGTCTCATTTATATGTCTGCGTCTAGTCCGATAATAGGTAATTAGTTCGTAAGTCTCCAAGGTAAATGCTCCCAAAGGAATCTGATCTCCAGATAGCCTGAGAAGAAGAGGCCACGCTTTTTCATACCTACAAGCACCAAAAGCTGTCATCGCACAGCTTAGACAGAGTTTCTAACCCCTGCTAGCCTATAAGAATTCGTATCTCTTAAGCAAGATCTAATTGCGCCGCGGAAACAAAGCTCTGAGACGTCAGTATGTCTAGTTCAGTAATTCTTAATTCCTCGTAACTTTTAATGGATTAAATTAAATGAAATAATTCAAATATATTCAATATCAGCATTAAAATACAATTCGATTATTATGTAATATTAGAGGAATTACGGCATCCGGCTCAAATGTAAGAAATAAAAAATAGGGAAATAAACCTATGCCATTTATATCTAATTTATTGAGAAAGCCGGGTTTTGTTTTTGATTAATAAGAATACGTTTGGTTCAAATACTAATTTTTCTATCACAAACCCTAACAAACATTATCTTCAATATTTTTTCCATCGGTACAAATGGCGCGTGTCGAAAATTGGAGGAAATCTGCGAACTAGTTAGGCTATTTAAACTTTGTAATTTGGATTTGATTGTTGGAGAGATACAGACATATCAATAAATTGATTAGGCCTATAACCGCTAGGCTACGATAGGAAACCCCTTATATCTCATAGGAGATAACAGAGTCCCCCAAAATAGGTTAAGTAAAATAATAAATTTATTTTAAATTGATATAAACGCAAAAAAAAAAATATTGAAATATTGTATATTGAAACAGAAATGGCTTTGTCAAAACAGGAAGGTAAATGGACTTCGCTTTTAGTGGCGCTCGAATAAGCAAAACTTCGAGCAGCTTTGCTTTAACTCCGGCTATTAGAAATAAATTTGTATCCCCTCAAAGAGTTGGGTACAATAGAAAAAATGGAGAAAAGGCTCAATGAAGAATTGTAAAATGAAAAGAAAAATAGTATTCAGTTTTTAACAAGTAGAAGCAAGTGTATAATTATTAATTTTCTTAGGGTTAGTAATAAATGCAATGAAGTAGTGCCGTATATTACTAAATAATAAAGTATTTGTACCGTGAATTGAAAGAATTAAATAAAAGATAATACGTAAAGAAAAACAAAACCTAGCTGGACCGATGAAACTTTGGTAGAAACAGAAGAATTTTAGGCACAATAGTAGCAAATAGGGTCTGTTATATTCCACCCCCGTGTCTTTTCCTTTCAGATAAGTGACCTATTTTTGTTTGTTTAATTACATTTGTGACCCTTTTGGAAGAGTACAAGTAAGGTATTTTCTACAAGCTGTGTAGTATTTTCCGTAACCCAGGCAGGGTAGGAATAGAGCTACAAGGCACCGTCATTATTATATTGACAGGGAGGGTTATTACCTCCAAGGAGAGAGTAGAAATTTTCTAGCCGTAACCCAAGGCAGGTACATTTGGCTTTAGAAAGTGGCCATTTGACCACTCGATCGCGTTATCATACCCTGGGACAGGGTATACTGTAAATAGGGTAGTGCCAAACCCGATATTTGCAGAACCTTTGGGGTAAGAGCGGGAATCTCACTAACATTAGGGCCGACAAGGGGTTCTCCCCTTCCAGTAAGTGGCATAGCAATCTTTTTGCGTCATTCGAGTAAGTGGCATAGCAATCTTTTTGCGTCATTCGAGTAAGTGGCATCGCTATCTTTTTGCGTCATTCGAGTAAGTGGCATAGCAATCTTTTTGCGTCATTCGAGTAAGTGGCATAGCAATCTTTTTGCGTCATTCGAGTAAGTGGCATAGCAATCTTTTTGCGTCCTTGTTTGCCCTTAGAAATGGTGACCCCACACATACACCCTAATAAATGGTGCCAGTGGTAGCTAGCCCTACGAACATTGGCGGCAGCGGCATAAGCACACATCCTAGGAAGCTTAGCAAAAGTCGCCGAAGGAAGCAAAAAAAAAGAAGAGTTGCTATCCAGCTGTGACTGGAACTCTGCATAAGGCGAGAAATTCGGCGAAAGAAACCGTTAATCACAGAAAATGGAGGCAGGGGGATAGGTCATAAAAAGGGTCTCCTTTACCTACACAGATGACCTTCATGTGAATAATGGTATTAGAAAAAATTGAAATTCTGAAGTAGCTCCGCAAAATGAGTGAACACGAAAATTTGAATTTTGAACCATGGCTGCTTTAGAGCCATGTAGATGTAAAACAAGCCAGTGTTCATGCTTGTTTACAAAGAATAATTAAAAATACATGAATGCATTGTTTTTTTGGTCGAGTGTCATTTGTATTGCTGGGGTCGACTCCCCCCGCACACGTTAGGTCCCCTAGTGGATAAACATCCGCGTTATTTGCGCTTATTAATTTTATGGGTTATTTGTAATGATGGCAAATATCAGACTTAACTTATTGCTTTTTTTTATAAACAGATACCATTCTACACAATTAAGAAAGGTCGTCAAAAGTATGTCTATTGCTCTTGAAAACTGCTTATTTGAAAATGTCAATTTTCTTTTTATGTTGTTCTATTTATTTAAGAGCGAGAGAGGATGGGCATATGTAGGTTTTATTTTTGTAGCTAGACATAAGACATACCTTTGCACTTCAGTTTAATTAAATCTACGTTCAATGTTTTGTTACAACAAGGATCCTTGATTGCTATACTTTGCGCACCTTAGACTAAATTAGTCTATGTTACTAAGGATTTGATTAAGTTTTAGATGTCTTATTTTTGTTAGTGTTATTTCTATGCCCTTTCAAAGGATAATAGAAAGGTTGGAACATAAAATAACCAAAGGTTGTAAGCTTGTGGTCTACTGAAAACGAAAACCGGCTTTGTACCAATTATTGTGGTATGCCTGGGGAGTAAATAAAGGCCCTTGATTTTTTTTTTTAATTTTGTGTGTAAACGACCGTAGGAAGGGATATTTCTCAGTCCTTCAAGTGTAAGAAATTAGTATTTTTATGCCAATCAGGGCCAGTCAAAACAATACTTAAATGTTGAATAGAAACTTCTGTGAGCTAGTTAAGTTTTCGTTTTTTGAATCAGAATGTATTGAAAGAGAAACAGAGAATTTACTTTTTTTTAGCTCCAAGGCAAAAAAAAAGAGAGAAAAGCTTTTTAATTTCATTATACTATATCTATGACGTATGCTGTCCTACAGCTGTGTTAAACATTAGTTTCAAATAGAAACAAAGGCATTTACGTCTTTAGCTCCTTGGCGAAAAAAATTTAATTTCATTAGTTTATATCTATGATGTATACAATAACAGAGAGATCACCGTTCTTTAGTTCTGTGACAAAAATTTCCTTTAATTTCATTGGTTTAACTATGACATATATTGTGCTCTAATTTTTGTGAAATATTTTTGCGTCAGTCACGTTATATCTTACCTATACTGACTCAGGTTTCCCTCGGATTTTCTATGAAAAAATTCGACCCGTGCCCTAACAAAGATGGATATTATCCAAAACAAGAAATTACCAGTACAGAAGCGTCTAATTATATGAAATATTTCATGTTAGTGCAGATTATAATTATTTTAGGCCTACACATAAAAAATATGATACCAGAGTAATTACGTGCTGCAGGCTCGCTTATTCGTCTATTTCTTACTCGAGAAATATAATGTTTCTTACTCGATTAATATAGGTACCAATTGCCAACAATTGGTAACTATAACCAAACAACCTATTGGTACGTTTATATGTAGAATTTCACGGCGGATGTGGAATTATATCTCAATAATAATATGTAAAATTTTAAAACCATTTGATCAGTTAAGATACATGGATTGAAACCCTGTGTATGTCCAATGGCGACTAAGTAAAACCCACAAGGAATTGCCCAATAATTTGAAGGTGTTTCTCGCTTCTAATACGACTTATTAGAATCTTATTAGAATCCTAAACGGATTCTAATAAGACTTTAATATAATATTTATTTATTTAGTGCTGAAGGATTTGCTCAAACAATAGCCTTCTAAAAAGATATTGATGTCAGTTCTTCATTACGCTTATATTTTTTGCCAAGCATTAACTGGAATCTACGCGGGCAAGCTTGGAACCCTGCATCTAATTACCTCTTTCGAAAGGCGAATATGAGGCACCAATGTTGACTTGCAATTACGGAAAAATCCTGAGACTAAGAACCTCTGCATTTCTGCCGTTAAACCCGGAGCCCTATGAGAACGTCTAAGCCTAGAAATAGGGAGGACATCAGAAAACGAGCGGATAGAGAGGTCTCCACTAGTCCTTGTTATGTCTAGTTCCCTCATTGTAGTATCGTTTGCGTAAAACCGTGCGGTTATGACGCTACAACATGCGTTTCTTATACAGCACGGAAGTGCGTGAACAATGCAGGCATGAAAAATATGGTAAAAGTAGACCTCAAACTTAATAATGTTGGGTAAATTATTTTTATTTCATAATTATGGTTCCCCTCTCAAAACAAATTTGAAGACATCTCTGTTTTACATTTTAAGATTTTCTTTGTGAGTGCCAATATTAATCTATCCATTTAGTTATGTCTCATCACGTAGAAACTAAAATGCCAAATTAATGTATGAATTATTTTTACTATGAGTTTTTACTTTAAAGAAATCTTGATTCTGCTTCGTTATTTCTATTGTAGGGAGTAAATAACAAATTGTTTATCGAGGATAACACAGAGCTGCCCTGCACAGAGACGACCCAGGAGCATCTATTTTGCTCATATATCACCCAACGACAAGCACTCAGCATAACTCCAGGTAATTTTCATGCCAGAGTTATCTACGAAAACAACAGTTACCTTCAATCGTCGTTTCTTTGACCATGAAACAGACTGCGTATAAGGTAACGCAATATTTTAACCTCAGTATCAAGTGCTTTAACGAACTATATAATCACATAAACGCTGAGAAACCCATCGGTCAGTAAAAGATATAAATACGTAGGTATCGCTGTTGATACTCACTATGGACCCCAGAATAATTTAACAGTATAGTGATGATATTTGAAACTAAACTATATTAAACGCTATTTAAAGTTAAATGACACTTAAAGACATTTGAAGATTTTTGAAGACGAAATTAAAGACAATTTGAAGTTTAATTCCGAGAACTCCATTGATCAGCACACGATAAACGACATTTGAAGTTAAATAACACTTAAAGACATTTGAAGATATTTGAAGCAGAAATTAAAGACAATTTGAACTTTAACTCTGAGAACACCATCGAGAAGCACAATATTAACGATATATAACGATATTTGAAGTTAAAAGATACTTAAAGACATTTGAAGATATTTGAAGCTGAAGTTAAAGACAATTTGAAGTTTAATTGTGAGAACCCCATCGATCAGCACACGATATTTAACGACAGTTAAAGTTAAATGATATTTGAAGACGTTTGAAGTTGAATTTAAAGACATTATTTTAAAAGAGTCCCTATAGTATGACGACTACCCGTTTCAAAAGGCACAAATTAACAATTTTACGCGAGAATACATTCTCTATGTGCCTCGAAAATCCTAAAAATGATATGCTGAGAAGAAAAACACCAACACCTATAGTGGGAAGAATCATTTCTCAGTTGACTATTAGAACGATATTTAACGGTCATTTCCCAGTTGACTATTAGGGAAAACTTACCGTGCAAAGTCAACTAGACTCGAACTGTTTCATGAAGAAACCATAACGTAAGTGCTTCGAAATTTTTGCCAGGAAAAAAGGAGTGAAGGACAGTAATTTACAACAGAAGGGTATAGTACAGTAAAGAGACGAAAGGTGATGAATAGATGTGAAACTACATTTGTCACTTCCTAATAGTTTTGACAATTCAAACATCCCGATAGTGAAAGTGTTTTAAGATCATCAGTGAATATGTTGAACCCAATATTGTATGTTATAAATCATTCATGTATGTACCACAAATAGAATTAGGTGTAATATTATAATGTTATTCATTTAACGTAGTGTAGATAGTATGTAGTACGTCATATAGACAGAAAAATCAAAAAAAAACTAATGTAAAAGTAGAGCAGTCCCAACCTTGTTGGAAATGTAAAAATAATCAGTGTTAGATATAGAAAAAAAAAATCTTTAGTATAGTAGCTAACCTAGAACCATAAATAATCCTAGTCCGGTAGATGAATTTTAGATAGGGATGTAGAATAAAATAAGAAAAATAATTGAAAAATTTTTAAGCAATCCTAATGAGCAGTTACTAATGACGGGACGTCATTATTTCATGAGAAGGGCGATGTGCAACAGCAGTAGAATACCATATATTTAAAATACAAGATTCTTTCCTTCTAAAGATGATTCGGGCAAGATGATTCCAAGAGTCTAAATTCTTAATCAGCAAAAAGAGAAATTGCAATTCTAGCTTCAGTCAGACAACGGCGCTAGTCGTTCGAATTTCGCTAACATAATTAGTAGCAAGAAAAATGCTAAGTACGATATTTCTAAGGAAGTTTAAATGGCAAAAAATCGTGTGAACGCCTGAGTCATCTAAAAAATCTTAAAGAAGCCATTGGACGAGATTTACATCCTTGGCCCTCTTGGGCCAATGGCCGGTAGTCCTTACACCACCTGAAAAGAGAACCGCGTTTGGGAGTGGGGTAAGTGTGTTTTTTAATAGTAATAGGAAGTCAGAGCTGAAACGATTAGTACGAAATTATTTTGGTCACCGTTATTGTCATAGAAGTAACCTGTTCCTGTGCAATTAAGCATGTAAGTTCAATAAATCTATTGTCTTTTTATCTGTGTTTATTTTATTTATATGTGTGCGTCTAGTCTAATAATAGGTAACTAGTTCGTAAGTCTCCAAGGTAAATGCTCCCAAAGGAATCTGATCTCCAGATAGCCCGAGAAGAAGAGGCCACGTTTTTTCATCCCTACAAGCACCAAAGATTGTCATTGCCACAGCTTAGAAAGAGTTTCTAACCCCTGCTCGCCTATAAGAATTCGTATCTCTTAAGCAAGATCTAATTGCGCCGCGGAAACAAAGCTCTGAGACGTCAGTATGTCTAGTTCAGTAATTCTTAATTCCTCGTAACTTTTAATGGATTAAATTAAATGAAATAATTCAAAGAGATTCAAAATCAGCATTAAAATACAATTCGATTAATATGTATATCAGAGAAATTATGGCATCCGGCTCAAATGTAAGAAATAAAAAATAGGGAAATAAACCTATGCCATTTATATCTGATTTATTGAGAAAGCCGGGTTTTGTTTTTGATTAATAAGAATACGTTTAATTCAAATATTAATTTTTCTATCACAAACCATAACAAATATTTTCCACAACATTTCTTCTATTGCTACAGAGACGACACACACACAGAGACGATAAACACACAGAGACGACACACATAGAGAGACGAAACACACACAGAGAGACTAAACACATACAGAGACCAATAAAACTAACAAACGACACACACAGAGACAACGAACAAAAACACACGAAACAAACAAAGATACGACACATACACTGATTCTGCACACACACAGAGAGGAGAAACACACAGAAACGACACACACACAGAGACAACACAGACACAGAGATGACACCTAAACAGGTAATACACATAAATAGAGACTAAATATATACATATGTGACACACACACACAGGGACAACACACCTACATAGAAGAAAAAAACCAAGAGAAAACAAGTAACCAAAGTTAACGAGACAAAAGTTGCGAAACATACATAGAAACGGCACACGAACATAGAGACAGCACACACACAGAGACACTCAACCAACAGTGGAGACACACACACAGAGATGAAGAACAAAAAGTGACGACTTACACATAGAGACGACACACAAACACAGAAGACAAACACACAGAGACGAAACACATAGAGGGACAACAAACACACACAGAGACGACAAACACACAGAGAAAATACACACACATAGACGCGAAACATACAAAGAGACGACACGCGCACAGAGACGACACACACATAGAGTCGACTCACACAGAGAGAGGACAAACACACAGAAACGACAGACACAAACACACAGAGACGACAGACACAAAGAGACGACTCACACACAGAGAGGACTAACACAGAGAAACGACATGCACACACACAGAGACGACACACACATAGAGACAACACAGACAGAGAGATGAAACCCACACAAAGTGGCGCGCCACTCTAAGTGAACCTAGATCAACCCAACTTTTTGGATATCTCTCTCACTATGACTCTGTTTGTGTGTCGTGTCTGTGCGTGTGTCGTCTCTATGTATGCGTCATCTCTGTGGGTGTGTCGTCTCTGTTTTTGAGTTTTCTCTGTATGTTTGTCGTCTCTGTCTGCGTGTGTGTAGTCTCTGTGTATGTGTCGTCTCTGTGTGTGTTTTTTATTTTAGTAAGGATAAACACACAGTCTCTGTGTGTGTTGTGGGAAATTTTTGATCCTTGGTGTGTCTGACAAAGTTAAAGGTGTTGAGATGAAGCTTCAGGGAATTTTGAGAGGTATTCTAGACAAAATCAAAAGGTACTGTGGTCATCTAAGCTATCAATAGTAAGGGATATACAACACCTTAGGAATGGCTAAGGTTATTTATTTGAAACTTTCTGGACAATTGCTACTAAAACGGGTACAACTACAAATGTTAATACTTTGATTCTGACCACTTGCGACAGCGACGACCTGCAACTGTGGCTGGGGCTACTTTCAGGAAGTTTTGAGAGGGGGAATTTTTCTCGGCACTATTTAAAAAACGGTCAGAAATTAAATGAAAAAATAAGTTTTTTTAACTGAAAGTAAGCAGCAACATTAAAACTCAAAACCAACAAAAAAATTATTACGTATTTGAGAGGATTGCCCACTCTTCAATACCTCACTTTCGCAAAAGTTTTTTAGAACTTTTAAAAAGGCTTATTGCTCTAATAGCTATTCTTCAATAATTTGAACAAAAAGTCAAACTTTTCCGCAAAGAGTGAAGTATTGAAGAGAAGGCAACCCCTTCAAATACGTAATAATTTCTGTTCGTTTTAAGTTTTAATCTTGCTCCTTATTTTAAGTTGAAAAACTTGTTTTTTTTAAATTAATTTGTTTTACAAGAAGAATATATAGTACTGCTAGTAGAATGCTAATATTGAATTCTATTGAACTATGTTCCTTCCCGTGCTATTCTAGGAGCTTTTGTTCCTTGGCGTCTTTCCAGAGCATGTACTTATGGATTTGCTAGCCTTATGTTCCTTGGCGTCTTTCCAGAGCATGTACTTATGGATTTGGGTGGATTATGTTCCTTCCTGTGCTATTTGGGGAGATTACGTTCCTTGACACCTTTTTAGAGCATGTACTTGGGGATACCTTTCCAAGCAACGTGATTAATCACGCTTTTACAATCGGAATTGTTTGATTGACATTTGGGAAAATGGATAAGGAATTCGCAAATTGGACTCTATGAACGATATTAATTAATGTTAGAATAATAGGAGTGTGATTGATTTTAATTAGCGATTGGATAATTTTTTAACAAGAAATCTCTGAATAAAATATTTTTGGAGGGATGGGAGCAAGGTATCTTAGAGTACTTATAATGCTGTTATTTGGGGAGATTACGTTTCTTGGCACCTTTTCAGAGCATGTACTAATGGATACCTTTCCAAGCAATGTGATTAAAGACGCTTTTACAATCGGAATTGTTTGATTGACATTTGCAAAAAGGGATAAGGAATTCACAAATTGAACTCTATGAACAATATTAATTAATGTTTGAATAATAGGAGTGTGATTGATTCTAATTAGTGATTGGATAATTTATTAACAAGAAATCTCTGAATAAAATATTTTTGGAGGGGTGGGAGCGAGTTGTCTTAGAGTACTTATAATGGTGCTATTTGGGGAGATTACGTTCCTTGACACCTTTTCAGGGCATGTACTTATGGATTTGGATGGATTATGTTCCTCCCTATGCTATTATAAGGGTTTATGTTCCCACCCATGCTATTCTATAGTGCTATGTTACTTCCAATGTTATTCTATGGGACCTCTACACGTGATTAAACACGTTTTGCTTGCCTTTCATTGGTACCTTTCCAAGCGAGAGGGGATTCCCCTCCGGTTCCTACACAAAGCAAAAAGCATGATATTTATTATAAATTTGGAACAATTGTCACATTCAGCATGGCGTGTTTTTTTTGGCAATTGACGTTTTTTTCTGATTGGAACAATATCAATCTTCGGAAATGGTTAACAATAACAAACATGTTTTCAACCAGATGGGTTTTTGAAAGCACATTTAGCATGGCATGTGTTATTTTATTTTTTATTTTTTTGACAATTGGCATTTTTGTCTGATAACAGGTACCATTCATTGCGATCATAGCTCTAAAAAAAGGAGGATTGGGAGCGGGGTTTCTTAGAGTACTTGATTCAAACTTTTACCTTGAGCAACGTTGTTGTTAGCAGAATTTCAGAAATATCGTTTATGAGTGCTGGCGTATCTGATGAAATAATTTAGGTCGTATGATAAATTTAATTGATTTTTTTTTAATGAAGTAGTTTTTCAGTAAGGACACTCGATATCCTAAAAGTGTTTGATTCAAACTTTTACCTTGAGCATCGATGTTGTTAGCAGAATTTCAAAAGGATCGTTTATGAGTGCTGGCGTATGTGATGAAATAATTTAGGTCGTATGATAAATTTAATTTATTTTTTTTAATGCAGAAGTTTTTCAGCAAGAACACTCGATATCCTAAAAGTGGTTGATTCAAACTTTTACCTTGAGCATCGATGTTGTTAGCAGAATTTCAAAAGGATCGTTTATGAGTGCAGGCGTATCTGATGAAATAATTTAGGTCGTATGATAAATTTAATTTTTTTTAATGCAGTAGTTTTTTAGTAAAGACACTTGATATCCTATAAGTGTCTGGTTCCAACTTCCAACTTCAGCATAGATTTTGTTAGTAGAATTTCAAAAGTACCGTTTATGAGTGCTAGCGTATCTGATGAGATAATTTTGGTCGTAAGATAAATTTAATTTATTTTTTTAATTCGTTATTATTTTAGTAAGGAAAATCGAAATCCTAAAAGTGTTTGATTCCAACTTTTACCTTGAGAATCGATTTTTTTAGAAAAATTTCAAAAAGATCGTTTATGAGTGCTGGTGTATCTGATCAAATAATTTAGTTCGTATGATCAATTTAATTTTTTTTTTTAATGCAGTAGTTTTTTAGTAAGGACACTCGATATCCTAAAAGTGTTTGATTCAAACTTTCACATTGAGCATCGATGTTTTTAGCAGAATTTCAAAAGGATCGTTCATAAGTGCTGGTGTATCTGATGAAATAATTTAGATTGTATGATTAATTTAATTTTGATTATTTTTTTGCAGCAGTTTTTTAATAAGCACTCGATATCCTAAAAATGTTTGATTCAATTTTTACCTTGAGCATCGAAGTTTTTAGTAGAATTTCAAAAGGATCGTTTATAAGTGCTGACCTGTCTTTGATGAACTAATTCATGTCGCAGTATATTTTTTTTTTGGCAATTGACGTTTTTTCTGATTGGAACAATATCAATCTTTGGAAATGGTTAACGATAACAAACATGTTTTCAACCAGATGGGTTTTTGAAAGCACATTTAGCATGGCGTGCGCTATTTTTTTTTTTTTTTTGACAATTGGCATTTTTGTCTGATAACAGGTACCATTCATTGCGATCATAGCTCTAAAAAAGGGGGGATGGGAGCAGGGTGTCTAAGAGTACTTGATTCAGACTTTTACCTTGAGCTTCGGTGTTTTTAGCAGAATTTCAAAAGGATTGTTTATGAGTGCTGGCGTATCTGATGAAATAATTTAGGTCGTATGATCAATTTAATTTTTTTTATGCAGTAGTTTTTTAGTAAGGACACTCGATATCCTAAAAGAGTTTGATTCAAACTTTTACCTTGAGCATCGATGTTTTTAGCAGAATTTCAAAAGGATCGTTCATAAGTGCAGGCATATCTGATGAAATAATTTAGATTGTATGATTAATTTAGTTTTTAATTATTTTTTTTTTTGCAGTAGTTATTTAATAAGCACACTCGATATCCTAAAAGTGTTTGATTCAATTTTTACATTGAGCATCGAAGTTTTTAGTAGAATTTCAAAAGAATCGTTTATAAGTGCTGACCTGTCTTTGATGAACTAATTCATGTCGTATGATATTTTTTTTTTAATACAGTAGTTATTCAATAAGGACACTCGATATCCTAAATGTGTTTGATTCCAAGTTTTACCTTGAGCATCGATGTTGTTAGCAGAATTTCAAAAGGATCGTTTATGAGTGCTGGCCTATATGATGAAATAATTTAGGTCGTGTAATAATTTTTTTTTTTTAATGCAGTAGTTTTTTAGTAAGGACACTCGATATCCTAAAAGTGTTTGATTCAAACTTTTACCTTGAGAATCGATGTTATTAGAAGAATTTCAAAAGGATCATTTATGAGTGCTGGCATTTCTGATGAAATAATTTAGGTCGTTATGATCAATTTTTTTAATGCAGTAGTTTTTTAGTAAGGACACTCGATATCCTAAAAGTCTCTGATTCAAACTTTTACCTTGAGCAACGACGTTGTTAGCAGAATTTCAAAAGGATCGTTTATGAGTGCTGGCGTATCTGATGAAATAATTTAGGTCGTATGATAATTTTTTTTTTTTAATGCAGTAGTTTTTCAGTAAGGACACTCGATATCCTAAAAGTATTTGATTCAGAACTTTTACCTTGAGAATCGATGTTGTTAGCAGAATTTCAAAGGAATCATTTATGAGTGCTGGCGTATCTGATGAAATAATTTAGGTCGTATGATAAATTTAATTTTTTTTAATGCAGTAGTTTTTCAGTAAGGACACTCGATATGCTAAAAGTGTTTGATTCAAACTTTTACCTTGACAATCGATTTTGTTAGCAGAATTTCAAAAGGATCATTTATGAGTGCTGGCGTATCTGATGAAATAATTTAGGTCGTATGATAAATTTAATTTATTTTTTTTAATTCAGTTGTTTTTCAGTAAGAACATTCGATATGCTAAAAGTGTCTTATTCAAACTTTTACCTTGAGCGTCGGTGTTGTTAGTAGAATTTCAAAATGATCGTTTATGACTGCTGGCGTATCTGATGAAATAATTTAGGTCGTATAATAAATTTAATTTATTTTTTTAATGCAGTAGTTTTTCAGTAAGGACACTCGATATCCTAAAAGTGTTTGATTCAAACTTTTACCTTGAGCATCGATGTTGTTAGCAGAATTTCAAAAGGATCGCTTATGAGTGCTGGCGTATCTGATGAAATAATTTAGGTCGTACAATAAATTTAATTTATTTTTTTTAATGCAATAGTTTTTCAGTAAGGACACTCGATATGCTAAAAGTGTTTGATTCAAACTTTTACCTTGAGCATCGATGTTCACACACACACACAGAGACGACACACACACAGAGATGACACAGACACAGAGAGAGACGAAACACACATAGAGACGACACACGCACCGAGACGATACACACACACAGAGAAAACACACACACAGACACGACACACACACATAGTGACGACACACGCACAAAGACGATACACACACAGAGAGAAGACACACGCAAAGAGACGACACACACACACAGAGACAACACACACACAGACACGAAACACACATAGCGACGACACACGCACAGAGACGACAAACACACAGAGACGACACACACACACAGACAGAAGACACATGCACAGAGACGACACACACACACAGAGACGACCCACACACACAGAGACGACACACACATAGCGACGACACACGCACAGAGACGAAACGCACACACACACACAGACGACAAACACACACAGAGAAGACACACGCACAGAGACGACACACAGAGACAACACACACACACACAGAGAAGACACACTCACAGAGAAGACACACACACAGAGACAACACACACACAGAGATGACACACACACAGAGAGAGAAAACACACACAGAGATGACACACACACACAGACGAAACAAACAGAGAGACGAAACGTCCACAGAGACGATACACACGCACACAGACAACACACACAGAGACAACACACAAACAGAGACACACACACACACAGAGACGACAAACGCAAAGAAACGACACACACACAGAGACAACACAAACACAGACGACATACACATAGAGACGACACACACAGAGACGAAACGCGCACAGCGACGACAAACACACACAGATACGACACACACACAGAAACGTAACGAACACAGACGCGACACATATACATAGCGACGACAAAGACACAGAGAAATGACACACTCACAGGAACGACAGACAAACAAACAGAGAGAACACATACTCACAAAGACGAAAAACACACACAGACGACACACACACCGAGACGACACACACACAGGTGACACACACACAGAGATAACACACACACAGAGACGATACACACACAGAGACACCACACACAGAAAGACGGGACACACACACAGAAACGACAAACACACATAGAGACGACACACACAAAGAGACGACACAAACATAAATACGAAACACACATAGAGACGATACACACACACAGACGAGACACGCACAAAGACAACAAGCACAGAGACAACACACACACAAAGAGAGACAACACACGCACAGAGACGACACACACAAAACGACGACACACACACAGAGACGACACACACACAGAGACGAAAATACACAGAGAGACGACACACGCACAGAGACGACACACACACACAGAGACGACAAACACACAGATATGACATACACACAGAGACGAAACACACATACAGACGACACACGCACAGAGACGATACACAGACACAGAAACAACACACACACAGAGACGACACACACATAGCGACGACACACGCACAGAGACGACACGCACACACACACAGAGACGACACACACACACAGAGAAGACACACGCACAGAGACGACAGACACACACAGAGACAACACACACACAGAAGTGACACACACACACATAGCGACGACACACGCACAGAGGCGACCCACACACACAGAGAAGACACACGCACAGAGAGGACACACACACAGAGAGAAGACACACACACAGAGAAGACACACACACAGAGAAGACAGACACACAGAGACGACACACACACAGAGACGACAAACACACAGAAATGGCACACACACACACAGAGACGAAACACACACACACAGAGACAACACACACACATAGCGACGACACATGCACAGAGACGACACACACACAGAGACGACACACACACAGAGACAAGACAGACGCACAGAGATGACACACACACAGAGTTGAAACACGCACAGAGTCGAAACACAAATAAAGACGACACATCCATAGAGACGAAACACACACTGAGACGAGAAGAACGCAGATACGAAACACACACACAGAGACGACACAAACACAGAGACGACACACTCAAAGTGACGACTTACACATAGAGACGACACACACACAGAGACGATAAACACACAGAGACGACACACACAGAGAGACGACACACACATAGAGAGACGACAAAAACACAGATACAACGCACACACAAAGAGACGACACACACAGAGATACGAAACACACAAAGAGACGACACACGCACAGAAACGACGCACACACAGAGTCTACTCACACACCGAGAGGACAAACACACAGAAACGACAGACACAAAGAGACGACTCACACACAGAGAGAACAAACACACAGAAACGACACACACACACACATAGAGACAACACAGACACAGAGACGACAGACACACAAAGACGAAACACACACAGAGACGACGCATACACAGAGGCGACACACACACACAGAGACGACAAAGATACAGAGAAGACACAAAAAAAGAGACGACAAACCCACAGAGACGACACACACATAGAGACGACACACACACATAGAGACAGCACACACACAGAGACGACACCCACACAAAACGACACACACACAGAGACGACACACACACAAAGTGACGACTTACACATAGAGACGACACACACACAGAGACGGCAAACACAAAGAGACGACACACATATAGGAACAACACACACACACACACAGACGACAGACACACAGAGACAACACACACAAAGAGATGACACACACAGATGCGAAACATACAAAGAGACGACACACGCACAGAGACGACAAACACATAGAGCCGACTCACACACAGAGAGGACTAACACAGAGAAACGACATGCACACACACAGAGACGACACACACATAGAGACAACACAGACAGAGAGATGAGTCACACACAGAGACAAAACAGTGGCGCGCCACTCTAAGTGAACCTAGATCAACGCAACTTTTCGGATATCTCTCTCACTATGACTCTGTTTGTGTGTCGTGTCCGTGCGTGTGTCGTCTCTATGTGTGTGTCATCTCTGTGGGTGTGTCGTCTCTGTTTTTGTGTCTTCTCTGTATGTTTGTCGTCTCTGTGTGCGTGTGTGTCGTCTCTGTGTATGTGTTGTCTCTGTGTGTGTTTTTGATTTTAGTAAGGATAAACACACAGTCTCTGTGTGTGTTGTGGGAAATTTTTGATCCTTGGTGTGTCTGACAAAGTTAAGGGTGTTGAGATGAAGCTTCAGCGAATTTTGTGAGGTATTCTAGACAAAATCAAAAGGTACTGTGGTCATCTAAGCTATCAATAGTAAGGGATATACAACACCTTAGGAATGGCTAAGGCTATTAATTTGAAACTTTCTGGACAATTACTAATAAAACGGGTACAACTACGAATGTTAATACTTTGATTCTGACCACATGCGACAGCGACGACCTGCAACTGTGGCTGGGACTACTTTCAGGAAGTTTTGAGAGGGGGAATGTTTCTCGGCACTATTTAAAAAACGGTCAGAAATTAAATGAAAAATAAGTTTTTTTAACTGAAAGTAAGGAGCAACATTAAAACTTAAAACCAACAAAAATTATTACGTATTTGAGAGGATTGCCCACTCTTCAATACCTCACTTTCGCAAAAGTTTTGTAGAACTTTTAAAAAGGCTTATTGCTCTAATAGCTATTCTTCAATAATTTGAACAAAAAGTCAAACTTTTCCGCAAAGAGTGAAGTATTGACGAGGGGGCAACTCCTTCAAATACGTAATAATTTTTGTTCGTTTTAAGTTTTAATGTTGCTCCTTATTTTAAGTTGAAAAACATGTTTTTTTTAAATTAATTTGTTTTACAAGAAGAATATATAGTACTGCTAGTAGAATGCTAATATTGAATTCTATGGAACTATGTTCCTTCCCGTGCTATTCTAGAAGCTTATGTTCCTTGGTGTCTTTCCAGAGCATGTACTTATGGATTTGCTTGCCCTATGTTCCTTGGCGTCTTTCCAGAGCATGTACTTATGGATTTGGGTGGGTTATGTTCCTTCCTGTGCTATTTGGGGAGATTACGTTCCTTGACACCTTTTCAGAGCATGTACTTGGGGATATCTTTCCAATCAACGTAACTAAACATGTTTCTACAATCGGAATTGTTTGATTGACATTTGCAAAAAGGGATAAGGAATTCGCAAATTGGACTCTATGAATGATATTAATTAATATTAGAATAATAGAAGTGTGATTGATTTTAATTAGTGATTGGATAATTTTTTAACAAGAAATCTCTGAATGAAATATTTTTGGAGGGATGGGAGCAAAGTGTCTTAGAGTACTTATAGTGGTGTTATTTGGTGAGATTACGTTCCTTGGCACCTCTTCAGAGCATGTACGCTCGTACTGATGGATACCTTTCCAAGCAACGTGATTAAAAACGTTTTTACAATCGGAATTGTTTGATTGACATTTGCAAAAAGGGATAAGGAATTCGCAAATTGGACTCTATGAACGATATTGATTAATGTTTGAATAATAGGAGTGTGATTGATTCTAAATAGCTGTAAACGAAATTAAGTTGTTTTAAAAGTAAAATATTGAGAATTGGGATAATTCTTCTTTAAATGGGGAGTATTTTGGTAAAGCTTTCTAATTTAGTCAATTATTAATTGAGTAAAAATATATTAAGACGCAAAAACAACGTTTCAAAATTCCACTTTTTAAGATAAAGATACAAGTCGTGGAATGTGTGGGCTTGGAGGGATATTGCTCAATAACTAATTTCCTGGCTAAATGCGTCAATGTACCGGAAGGAGATGGTTAGTTTTTCATATATATACCCCGATTTTTGAGACTGAGGGCAGACTTTTTGACTTGCAGGGTGAACCTCTGCCCGTTTATTTTCTAATTAGAAATACCTTGGGATCTTGTCGGATTATTGTAAGTGTCTGTATCTTATTATATATTATTGTAGTTTTTGAGACTTGTGGTCTACTTGGGGCAGCCAGTCCCAGTAGCATATCTATATCTGTAATTGTTATGTGTAAATTGAATTAAAGTATTGTATTTTAGACAACCTCTCTACGATCTACCTTTAGCCCCTCGAACATACCCAGTCGGTACGCCTCATAAGTTCAGTCATAGCCTAAGGCACGCTACCAAAGTTTAATTACCTTAGGGCCAGAGTTTATCTCCCCTATAAAGGGAGAATAAAGGCATCTACGACTAAAACACCTAAATAAAATAAATATACACTTCACAACAGTGTCCTTACTAAAAAACTACTGCATTAAAAAAAAAAATTAAATTGATCATACGACCTAAATTATTTCATCAGATACACCAGCACTCATAAACGATTCTTTTGAAATTCTGCTAACAACATCGATTTCTCAAGGTAAAAGTTTGAATCAAACACTTTTAGGATATCGAGTGGCCTTACTGAAAAACTACTGCATTAAAAAAATAAATTAAATTTATCATACGACCTAAATTATTTCATCAGATGCGCCAGCACTCATAAACGATCCTTTTGAAATTCTTCTAACAACATCGATGCTCAAGGTAAAAGTTTGAATCAAACACTTTTAGGATATCGAGTGTCCTTACTGAAAAACTACTGCATTAAAAAAAATAAACTTTATCATACGACTTAAATTATTTCATCAGATATGCCAGTACTCATAAACGATCCTTTTGAAATTCCGCGAATAACATCGATGCTTAACGTAAAAGTTTGAATCAAGTACTCTAAGACACCCCACTCCCATCCCTCCTTTTTTTTAGAGCTATGATCGCAATGAATGTTACCTGTTATCAGACAAAAATGCCAATTGCCAAAAAAAAAAAAAATAGCGCACACCATGCTGAATGTGCTTTCAAAACCCCACCTGGTTGAAAACATGTTTGTTATCGTTAACCATTTCCAAAGATTGATATTGTTCCAATCAGAAAAAACGTCAATTGCCAAGAAAAAATAAATAAATAACACACGCCATGCTGAATGTGACAATTGTTCCAAATTTATAATAAATATCTTGCTTTTTGCAGTGTGTAGGAACCGGTGGGGAATCCCCGCTCGATTGGAAAGGTACCAATGAAAGGCAAGCAAAACGTGTTTAATCACGTGTAGAGGTCCCATAGAATAACATAGGAAGGAACATAGCCCTATAGAATAGCATGGGAGGGAACATAAACCCTTATAATAGCATAGGAAGGAACATAATCCGTCCAAATCCATAAATACATGCCCTGAAAAGGTGTCAAGGAACGTAATCTCCCCAAATAGCACCATTATGAGTACTCTAAGACACCTCGATCCCATCCCTCCAAAAATATTTTATTCAGAGATTTCTTGTTAAAAAATTATCCAATCACTAATTAGAATCAATCACACTCCTATTATTCAAACATTAATCAATATCGTTCATAGAGTCTAATTTGCAAATTCCTTATCCCTTTTTGCAAATGTCAATCAAACAATTCCGATTGTAAAAGCGTTTTTAATCACGTTGCTTGGAAAGGTATCCATAAGTACATGCTCTGAAAAGGTGCCAAGGAACGTAATCTCCCCAAATAACACCACTATAAGAACTCTAAGACACCTCGCTCCCATATCTCCAAAAATATTTTATTCAGAGATTTCTTGTTAAAAATTATCCAATCACTAATTAAAATCAGTCACACTCCTATTATTCAAACATTAATTAATATCGTTCATAGAGTCCAATTTGCGAATTCCTTATCCCTTTTTGCAAATGTCAATCAATCAATTCCGATTGTAAAAGCGTGTTTAATCACGTTGCTTGGAAAGGTATCCACGAGTACATGCTCTGAAAAAGTGTCAAGGAACGTAATCTCCCCAAATAGCACAGAAAGGAACATAATCCACCCAAATCCATAAGTACATGCTCTGGAAAGACGCCAAGGAACATAGGGCAAGCAAATCCATAAGCACATGCTCTGGAAAGACGCCAAGGAACATAAGCTCCTAGAATAGCACGGGAAGGAACATTGTTCTATAGAATTCAATATTAGCATTCTACTAGCAGTACTATATATTCTTCTTGTAAAACAAATTAATTTAAAAAAAATATGTTTTTCAACTTAAAATAAGGAGCAACATTAATAATTAAAATGAACAGAAATTATTACGTATTTGAAGGGGTTGCCCCCTCGTCAATACTTCACTCTTTGCGGAAAAGTTTGACTTTTTGTTCAAATTATTGAAGAATAGCTATTAGAGCAATAAACCTTTTTAAAAGTTCTAAAAAACTTTTGCGAAAGTGAGGTATTGAAGAGTGGGCAATCCTCTCAAATACGTAATAATTTTTGTTGGTTTTAAGTTTTAATGTTGCTCCTTACTTTCAGTTAAAAAAAACTTATTTTTTCATTTAATTTCTGACCGTTTTTTAAATAGTGCCGAGAAACATTCCCCCTCTCAAAACTTCCTGAAAGTAGTCCCAGCCACAGTTGCAGGTCGTCGCTGTCGCATGTGGTCAGAACCAAAGTATTAACATTCGTAGTTGTACCCGTTTTAGTAGTAATTGTCCAGAAAGTTACAAATTAATAACCTTAGCCATTCCTAAGGTGTTGTATATCCCTTACTATTGATAGCTTAGATGACCACAGTACCTTTTGATTTTGTCTAGAAGACCTCTCAAAATTCCCTGAAGCTTCATCTCAACACCCTTAACTTTGTCAGACACACCAAGGATCAAAAATTTCCCACAACACACACAGAGACTGTGTGTTTATCCTTACTAAAATCAAAAACACACACAGAGACGAGACATACACAGAGACGACATACACGCACACAGAGACAACAAACATACAGAGAAGACACAAAAATAGAGACGACACACCCACAGAGACGACACACGCACAGTCACGACAAACAAACAGAGTCATAGTGAGAGAGATATCCAAAAATTTTGGTTGTTCTAGGTTCACTTAGAGTGGCGCGCCACTGTTTTGTCTCTATGTGTGTCGTCTCTGTGTCTGTGTTGTCTCTATGTGTGTGTCGTCTGTGTGTGTGTGCATGTCGTTTCTGTGTGTTTGTCCTCTCTGTGTGTGAGTCGTCTCTTTGTGTCTGTCGTCTCTGTGTTTTTGTGTCTGTCGTCTCCGTGTAGTTGTCCTCTCTGCGTGTGAGTCGGCTCTATGTGTGTGTCGTCTCTGTGCGTGTGTCGTCTCTTTGTATGTTTTGTATCTATGTGTGTCGTCTCTTTGTGTGTGTTGTCTCTGTGTGTTTGTCGTCTCTGTGTGTGTGTGTGTTGTTCCTATATGTGTGTCGTCTCTTTGTGTTTGTCGTCTCTGTGTGTGTGTCGTCTCTGTGTGTGTGTGTCGTTTTGTGTGGGTGTCGTCTCTGTGTGTGTGCTGTCTCTATGTGTGTGTGTCGTCTCTATGTGTGTGTCGTCTCTGTGGGTGTGTCGTCTCTGTTTTTGTGTCTTCTCTGTATCTTTGTCGTTTCTGTGTGTGTCTGTCGCCTCTGTGTATGCATCGTCTCTGTGTGTGTTTCGTCTCTGTGTGTCTGTCGTCTCTGTGTTGTCTCTATGTGTGTGTCGTCTCTGTATGTATGTTTTGTTTCTGTGTGTTTGTCCTCTCCGTGTGTGAGTCGTCTCTTTGTGTCTGTCGTCTCTGTTTTTTTGTCCTCTCTGTGTGTGAGTCGACTCTGTGTGTGTGTCTTCTCTGTGGGTGTGTCGTCTCTTTGTGTGTTTCGTATCTGTGTGTGTGTCGTCTCTTTGTGTGTGTTGTCTCTGTGTGTTTGCTGTCTCTCTATGTGTGTGTCGTCTCTGTATGTTTGTCGTCTCTATGTGTGTTTGTCGTCTCTTTGTGTGTGTGTCGTCTCTATGTGTGTTTCGTATCTGTGTGTGTGTCGTCTCTGTGTGTGTGTCGTCTCTGTTTTTGTGTCGTCTCTGTATCTGTGTCGTCTCTGTGTGTGTGTGTCGCCTCTGTGTATGCGTCGTCTCTGTGTGTTTCGTCTTTGTGTGTGTGTCGTCTTTGTGTCTGTGTTGTCTCTATGTGTGTGTCGTCTCTTTGTGTCTGTCGTTTCTGTGTTTGTCCCCTCTGTGTGTGAGTCGACTCTGTGTGTGCGTCGTCTCTGTGCGTGTGTCGTCTCTTTGTGTGTTTCGTATCTGTGTGTGTGTCGTCTCTTTGTGTGTGTTGTCTCTGTGTGTTTGTCGTCTCTCTGTGTGTGTGTCGTCTCTCTATGTGTGTGTCGTCTCTCTATGTGTGTCGTCTCTGTGTGTTTGTCGTCTCTGTGTGTGTGTCGTCTCTATGTGTAAGTCGTCACTTTGAGTGTGTCGTCTCTGTGTGGGTGTTGTCTCTGTGTGTGTGTTGTCTCTCTGCGTGTGTCGTCTCTATGTGTGTTTCGTATCAATGTGTGTGTGTCGTCTCTTTTTATGTGTCTCGTCTCTCTCTGTGTGTTGTCTCTGTGTGTGTATCGTCTCTGTGCGTGTGTCGTCTCTATGGGTGTTTTGTCTCCGTGTGTGTGTCGTCTGTGTGTGTGTGTGTGTCGTCTCTGTGCGTGTGTCTTCTCTCTGTGTGTGTGTCATCTCTGTGTGTGTGTCGTCGCTATGTGTGTGAATGTTGTCTCTGTGTGTATGTTGTCTCTCTGTGTGTGTGTCGTCTCTGTGCGTGTGTCTTCTCTCTGTGTATGTGTGTCGTCTCTGTGTGTGTGTGCCGTTTCTGTGTGTTTGTCCTCGCTGTGCGTGAGTCTTCTCTTTGTGTCTGTCGTCACTGTGTGTGTGTCATCTCTGTGTGTGTGTGTCGTCTCTGTGTGTGTGTCTTCTCTGCGTTTGTGCGTCGCCTCTGTGTGTGTGTCGTCTCTGTGCGTGTGTCGTCGCTATGTGTGTGTGTGTCATTTCTGTGTGTGTTGTCTCTCTGTGTGTGTGTCGTCTCTGTGTGTCTATGCTCTCTGTGTGTTTGTTTACTCTCTATGCGATTTCCTTTTCTCTGTGTGTGTGTGTCGTCTCTGTGTGTGTGTGTGCCGTTTCTGTGTGATTATCCTCTCTTTTTGTGAGTCCTCTCTTTGTGTCTGTCGTCTCTGTGTGTGTGTGTCATCTCTGTGCGTGTGTGTGTGTCGTCTCTGTGCGTGTGTCTTCTCTGTGTGTGTGCGTCGCCTCCGTGTGTGTGTCGTCTCTGTGAGTGTGTCGTCGCTATGTGTGTGTGTGTGTGTCATTTCTGTGTGTGTTGTCTCTGTGTGTGTGTATCGTCTCTGTGCGTGTGTCGTCTCTGTGTGTGTGTGCCGTTTCTGTGTGTTTGTCCTCTCTGTGTGTGAGTCCTCTCTTTATGTCTGTCGTCTCTGTGTGTGTGTCATCTGTGTGTGTGTGTGTGTGTGTCGTCTCTGTGCGTGTGTCTTCTGTGTGTGTGTGTGCGTCGCCTCTGTGTGTGTCGTCTCTGTGCGTGTGTCGTCGCTATGTGTGTGTGTGTCATCTCTGTATGTGTTGTCTCTGTGTATGTGTTGTCTCTCTGTGTTTGTGTCCTCTCTATGCGTGTGTCTTCTCTCTGTGTATTTGTGTCGTCTGTGTGTGTGTGTGTGAAGTTTCTGTGTGTTTGTCATCTCTGTGTGTGAGTCCTCTCTTTGTGTGTGTCGTCTTTGTGTGTGTGTCGTCTCTGTGTGTGTGTGTCGTCTCTGTGCGTGTGTGGTCTGTGTGTGTGTCTGAGTCGCCTCTGTGTGTGTGTCGTCTCTGTGTGTGTTTCGTCTCTGTGTGTGTGTGCGTGTCGTCTCTGTGCGTCTGTCGTCTCTATGTGTCTGTCGTTTCTGTGTGTGTGTTGTCTCTGTGTGTGTGTGTCGTCTCTGTGTGTGTGTATTCTATCTGTTTGTGTGTCGTCTCTGTGTGTGTGTCGTCTCTGTGCGTGTGTCGTCGCTATGTGTGCGTGTTGTCTCTGTGTGTGTGTGTGCAGTGTCTTTGTGTTTTTACTCTCTGTGTGTGATTCCTCTGCGTGCGTCCCTCGTCTCTGTGTGTGTGTCATCTCTGTGTGTGTGCCGTTTCTGTGTGTGTGTGTCGTCTTTTTGTGTTTTTCTTCGCTCTGTGTGTGTGTCGTCTCTGTGCGTGTGTCGTCGCTATGTGTGTGTGTGTCACTTCTGTGTGTGTGTTGTCTCTGTGTGTGTGTCGTCTCTGTGCGTGTGTCTTCTCTGTGTCTGTATGCGTGTCGTCTCTGTTCGTGTGGCGTCGGTATGTGTGTGTCTTATCTGTGTGTGTGTTGTCTCTGTGTGTGTGTATCGTCTCTGTGTGTGTGTCGTCTCTATGTGTGTTTCGTCTCTGTGTGTATGTCATCTCTGTGTGTGTGTGTGTCGTCTCTGTGCGTTTGTCTTGTCTCTCTGTGTGTGTCATCTCTGTGTGTGTGTCGTCTCTGTGCGTGAGTCGTCGCTTTGTGTGTGTCGTCTCTGTGTGCGTGTTGTCTCTGTGCTTGTTGTCATTGTGTGTGTGTCGTCTCTGTGCGTGTATCGTCTCTATGTGTGTGTCGTATCTGTTTGTGTGTCGTCTCTCTGTGTGTGTTGTCTCTATGTGTGTTTGTCGTTTCTGAGTGTGTGTCCGGTCTCTCTGTGTGTGTTGTCTCTGTGTGTGTATCGTCTGTTTGTGTGTGTCATCTCTGTGTGTGTGTGTGTCGTCTCTGTGTGTGTGTGTCGTCTCTATGTGTGTCATCTCTGTGTGTGTGTCGTCTCTTTGCGCAGGTGTCCTCTGTGTGTGTGTGTGTGTGTCGTGTCTTTGCGTGTGTCATTTCTATGTGTGTGTGTCATCGCTATGTGTGTGTCGTCTGTGTTTGCGTCACGTCTCTGTGTGTGTGTGTCGTCTCTGTGAGTATGTCTTCTCTGTGTGTGTGTGTGTCGTCTCTGTGCGTGTGTCGTCGGTATGTGTGTGTCGCGTCTGTGTGTGTGTGTCGTCTCTTTGCGTGTGTCTTCTGTGTGTGTGTGTGTCGTCTCTGTGCGTGTGTCGTCGCTATGTGTGTGTGTGTCGTCTCTGTGTGTGTTATGTGTGTGCGTGTATCATCTCTGTGCGCGTGTCGTCTCTATGTGTGTTTCGTCTGTGTGTGTGTGTCATGTCTGTGTGTGTGTCGTCTGTGTGTGTGTGTCGTCGCTATGTGTGTGTGTGTCATCTCTGTGTGTGTGATGTGTCTGTGTGTGTGTGTCGTCTCTGTACGTGTGTCTTCTCTGTGTGTCGTCTCTGTGTGTTTGTCGTCTCTTTGCGTGTGTCGTCGCTATGTGTTTCTCGTCTGTGTGTGTGTGTTGTCTCTGTGTGTGTGTCGTCTCTTTGCGTGTTTCTTCTCTGTGTGTGTGTGTCATCACGTTGTTTGTGTGTCGTGTCTGTGTTGTCTCTGTGTGTGTGTATCGTCTCTGTGCGTGTGTCGTCTCTATGTGTGTTTCGTCTCTCTGTGTTGTGTGTGTCGTCTCTGTGTGTGTGTGTGAACATCGATGCTCAAGGTAAAAGTTTGGATCAAACACTTTTAGCATATCGAGTGTCCTTACTGAAAAACTATTGCATTAAAAAAATAAATTAAATTTATCGTACGACCTAAATTATTTCATCAGATACGCCAGCACTCATAAACGATCCTTTTGAAATTCTGCTAACAACATCGATGTTCAAGGTAAAAGTTTGAATCAAACACTTTTAGGATATCGAGTGTCCTTACTTAAAAACTACTGCATTAAAAAAAATAAATTAAATTTATCATACGACCTAAATTATTTCATCAGATACGCCAGCACTCATAAACGATCCTTTTGAAATTCTGCTAACAACATCGATGTTCAAGGTAAAAGTTTGAATCAGACACTTTTAGCATATCGAGTATCCTTACTGAAAAACTACTGCATTAAAAAAATTAATTAAATTTATCGTACGACCTAAATTATTTCATCGGATACGCCAGCACTCATAAACGATCCTTTTGAAATTCTGCTAACAACATCGATTCTCAAGGTAAAAGTTTGAATCAAACACTTTTAGGATATCGAGTATCCTTACTTAAAAACTACTGCATTAAAAAAATAAATTAAATTTATCATACGACCTAAATTATTTCATCAGATACGCCAGCACTCATAAATGATCCTTTTGAAATTATGCTAACAACATCGATGCTCAAGGTAAAAGTTTGAATCAAACACTTTTAGCATATCGAGTGTCCTTACTGAAAAACTATTGCATTAAAAAAATTAATTAAATTTATCGTACGACCTAAATTATTTCATCGGATACGCCAGCACTCATAAACGATCCTTTTGAAATTCTGCTAACAACATCGATTCTCAAGGTAAAAGTTTGAATCAAACACTTTTAGGATATCGAGTATCCTTACTTAAAAACTACTGCATTAAAAAAATAAATTAAATTTATCATACGACCTAAATTATTTCATCAGATACGCCAGCACTCATAAACGATCCTTTTGAAATTATGCTAACAACATCGATGTTCAAGGTAAAAGTTTGAATCAGACACTTTTAGCATATCGAGTATCCTTACTGAAAAACTACTGCATTAAAAAAAAAAATTAAATTTATCATACGACCTAAATTATTTCATCAGATACGCTTTACGTTCCAAAAGACACAAAGGGCATTCATATGAGCCTCTCTGAGAATGTTGAGGAATGAACTCCCCTCCATTCTTGAGAGCGTATTTCAAGAATGAATTTGGGTATTAAGTTAGAACTTTCAGAGGATGCTTAGAGGAGAGGATCAATAGACAAAAAGACAATATGGGCACGCTACTACTAGTATTACTACCACTTCTACATTTACTACAGCTATTACTTAGATAACAACTACTTGCAAGGCTATCAGCTATGTCATAGCAACGGCAGTTGCGCTGGATTGAAATTTCCAGGATATGATGAAAGGAATGTTCAACAGACAAAAAGGCAATACGCTAATACTATATCTGCTGCTAGTGCTATTACTACTGATGATACTATTGGGACTACTATTACAACTATGCCTATGGGTATGAAGGTGAAAATTTCAGATAATTTTGAGGGAAGAAGAACCAAGTCACAACACGCTGTCTGTATGCAGGTTGTCGAAAGGCAGTATCAGCAATATCTTGAGAACACTTCGGTATGTGAAATTAAAACTTACAGGGCTTGTTGAGCTAACCAAAAGACAATATTTACATCCTATTGGAAGTACTTCCATTCATACTAGTACTATTGTGGCTACTATTATTGCTACTGCTACTACTGTCACTAGAGCTAAGGCTACTACTATTAATTTTACAGCAGCTAAAACTAATACTGCTGGTACTACTACTGCTAAGGCTATTAAGGCCAAAAAATTGGGGAACATTGAAACTGTATTGGATTAAATCGGAACGGTTCTAGGTGAATGCCCCCCCCCCAAAAAAAATAACCCCCGTGGAAAATAAGGCTTTCCAAATTTGAGAATTTTATTTTTTTAATTTCCGTAGGGGGATGGAATTTCGGAACTTGTGTATTAGGCGCCACTCACTCAAGTTTACGCTGTGTAGGGGTATATTATATATGGGGAGGGGTATTTTTTGTGGGGTTAAACATACCAAACACATTTTGCATGCAGACCCGTTATGCTTACCCCCCCCCCCCCAATGTGCATATCTATAGCGCTAATTTATTTCTAAAGTAACGAAGAAACTAAAAAAAAAAACACGGTGTGTTCTCGAATTTTACACAGCGTAAACTTGAGTGAGTCGCGCGTAATACAAATGTTCCAAAATTCCATCCCCCTACGGAAATAAAAAAAGGGAGGGTATTTTTTGGGGGGGAATAATTGTACCAAGCACATTTTGCATGCAGACCTGTTAGGCTTACCCCCCCCCCCTAATGTGCACATCTATAGCGCAAATTTATTTCTAAAATAACGAAGAAACTAACTAAAAACAAAACGGTGTGTTCTCGAATTTTACACAGCGTAAACTTCAGTGAGTGGCGCATAATACACAAGTACCAAAATTGCATCCCCCTACGGAAATTAAAAAAATTAAACTCGAGTAAATTCTCAAATTTGGAAAGCCTTATTTTCCACAGGGGGTATATTCCGGGGGGGGGGGTATTCGCAAGGGGGGTAAACGCCCACCAATCAGAACACATTATGCCCACACAGCTTGTCAAGAGGGCGTATGAGCAATACTTCAGAAATGGTTCATGGTATTAAATTGAAACTTTCAGCGTGTGTTGAAGAAACCATAGGCGATGTGCATATTCCTAATAATGCTTCTACTGTTACTGCAACTGTTGCTGCTATGCCAGCCAAGGGTATTAATGTGAAGCTTTGAATGAATATTTAGGCGGGTTTTGAATTAAATCAAAACGCATCATGAATATGTAGATTTTCAAAAAGGTGACAAAACATCTCAAGAACGGCTTACATTATTAGTAGTAAGTTGTGGCGGATTATGAACAAGCCGGAAGGCGCTACGTGTAAACTATGAAACTACCAGTACAGTTACTTTAAATAATAATGCTAAGGGCATTAAGGCGAAACTTTTTGGGAACGTTCAGTGAGTTTCAATTAAACGAAAAAACCATATATTCAGGTATTCAAACCGCATATAAGCAAAATCATAGGCAGCACCACTCTATAATAGCTAGCAATATCATTTAAACTTTCAAAGGACCAAATTTGACTAGAAATAAAAAGTTTTAGCGCCCTTTTTAAGAGTCAAAAGTGATTGAGAGTAAGCAGTCCTATGTTTCTAGGTCCACTAACAATGTTTCCAGGAATATTGGATATATCAACCCTACACAGTTATGCAATTTGCCCATTATACTACTTTTAGGCTACTACTATTATTACTTCTGTTCTTACAGTTTAAATAAATCAAAAGATTGTAAGTGCATCCAGGATGGCAAAGAGCATTGATAGAATTTCTGGGGAATGATATTAAATTTTATTTTTCAGGTCAACTTAAGGAGGTATAAAACCAAATTAAACAATAATATTTGTGTTATGATTCAAATCTGTTGAAAAAGTTCGTCCGAAATACAAACAATAAGACGAACCATAGATTCTTGTAGAAAAAAACGGAAATACACATAAAAAATGGTCCACAAAAAAGATTATGTAAAAAAAACGAACGGAAATTAATTTAAAATCGTTTTCCACATAACAAGTTTTTCAAAAGAAAGTAAAGAGCTCCATTAAACCAACAATGACCAGAAATAAAGTCAAACTATCTTCCAAGCACAAAAAAAACACAAATCACTATCAATGAATAAATTAAACCCAAAATGAACAGAAATTACAATAAATAGCCGAGTTAAACTCAAAAAGGGCAAAACTAAAAACTTACATGAGTAGAGTTGACAATCCCCATACCTTCTCAAGATCAGAACATAATTTGCACTTTACTGAAAAAAACAAAACAATGATTGTGGATGGTCAGTTTAATATACATAACTGTACTGATATTTATTCCTGAAAGTCTAAATAATTTTTTTAATACGACTCATAAAAAGTGAAAATAATTTTTAAGTATTTTGTTTTCAGTAAACTGCAAATATGTTTTGGTCTTGAGAAGGCATGGGGGTTGTCAACCCTGCTCACGTTTTGCTCGTTTTGAGTTTGACTCAGTGTCTATTGTAATTTCTGTTCGTTTTGGGTTTCATTTATTTATTGATGGTGATTTTTGGCTGTTTTACGCTTGGAAGAATGTTTGACTTCATTTCTCCTCATTTTTAGTTTAATGGAGCTCTTTAATTTTCTTTGAAAAACTTGTTTAAATCAATTACACAAAAAGATGAATGCAACAGAAAAGACTTATACAGAATGAGTTATACGAATTTACTACCTAGCTATTTTATTACGGTACCAAGAAAAGAAAAAGGATGTCAATCATCTGAAGATAAAAATTTATTCAAAAACTTTGTTTTGACGATCTAAAAAAGGTTAAGAAAGTTAAGTTTCCAGGACTCGCTAAATACATCATAAAAGGGAAAAACTTTGAAAAATTTGGAGTGCCTAGTCATAGTCATTTTTCTCTGCAGATACTTATGCTTGCGATTAGTAAACCCCTTTAGACATACTGGCACATTGTGTTACAGGTTAAATCCTGTATACTTCCCCAAAAAAAATAAACCCCTTAAGGCATACTGACACATTGTGTTATAGGTTAAATCCTATATCCCTCCTCTATAAAATAATAAAAAAAATAATAATAATAAACACTTAAGACTTACTGGCACACTGTGTTACAGGTTAAATCCTATATACCTCCCCTAAAAAAAAAAAAAAAAAAAAAAAAAAAAAAAAGAGAGACAAATTTTGAATCATGTTACAAACTCTTGGAACCAATATTCATTTAAAAACCAATATTTAGAATAACAGATATACAAGACTCTTGGGCTTGAGGAGTCATTCTTAAAGAGAAGGATGAGATGGCTAGGACAATTTTTGTGGATGAAGGATGACAGATTGCCGAAGGTTGTCCTCTCCTTTGCTCTTTACGCTAAAGTTTGACTATTTATCCCAATTTTTTAACAACAACTCCATAAACAAAAGGATCTTCCAGTTAGAATAGGAAACTTCTAAAAATGCAAAAACATTAGCGCGAAGAGTGAAGGTATTGAGGAAGGGGGCAACCCCTTGATATATGGAATAATTTGTTCATTTTGAGTTTTAATGCTGCCCCAACTTTCAGTTGAGAGAACTTTTTTTTTATAACTTTTAAAAGAAATGGAGATAGCTAAGGAAGAAATTACTTCTGGAGTAATTTTTGAATGTTCTAGAAAGAAATTAAATAAACTGTACAAAGGAGGAATAATTGATTAATAAAAAACTCAAATTTAAATATAAAACGAAACATGAGAACTAGATTGAACTGCAATGGGATGATTTCTAAGAAAGCATAAGCCTTTGGTTTAACCACAACAAGCTTGAATTAAGAAATTCATTAATTATAGATAAAAAAAAAAAATCTTAGAAGGCAAACAGTCTTCCCCTAATTCTTTGGATTGCTTTAGACACACTCTCCCGTACTTTTCATTACCGGGATAAACAGAATAGTAAAACATTCAGTGAGTATTCTCTATCTGTATTAAAACTAGAGCTTTACCTGCTGTCACTACACACGTGATTTAATTATGATAAGTACTTTCGAAACATAAAGTACTAAACTGTAAGTATTCTGGAAAAATGAAATTGACCTAAAATTACACCCCCCCCCCCATATTAGATCATTTAAACTTAAAGCCTCATGTAGCCTTAGGCTACGAAGCGCAGTACATATCTAGACAGTACAATCATCTCCCATCTCAGCCATTAGACAAAACTGGACCGCGATGCAGATCCTCCAGAGAATATTTAAACCAAGAGCAAAATAAGCAACATTAGATTTTTTGATTGGTAGCACGCGTGTGGCATTACTAATCACAGACTGGATCATAGAGGAAGAAATCAGACAAATGGAGCCTTTAGGAGATAAGGAAGAGTGCAATACGTTGAAGGGATAAAAAAGAAAAATAATTGGTCTTGCTGTAATAATGCAAAAATTGAAGATAAATCAATCAATCAATTTATTCAATCAATAAACTCAACGAAATACACTTCAATATAAACTGCCCCGTAAGGCTCTCTGGAAATGAAAACAAAAAAAAACAAATTATAAGAATGATCAAGGTAAAAATAAGTTTTATTTGAACAATGCTATAACTTGATGACATTTGATTAGGAAATTTGGCACTACACATCGATATTTTTGTTCAATAGTTTCAATAATTTTTTCCCAAAGGGAAATTATGTGGTCGGCTTGAATGCTAACTCTAACAGGAGGATAAGACAAAGATATCCAAAAGCAGAAATGGGCATTATAAAATCCTGTTAATTCTACCACTCAAAGCCTAAGCAAGGACAATTTTCTTAGAAAGCAAAGCTAATTATGCCAAGACAGCTAAAACGAAAACCTAATGTAAAAATCAAAAGAAAAAAAAACTCAACCCCCTCCCTTTCTAAAAAAAATCCTAGAAAAGTTCATGACTAAAATGAATTGTTTTGGTATCTGCAAAAGTGTTTTGTTATGTACTGTTAAGGCTTAATAGTTAAGCCACAGCAAATTATGCATAGTCCCAGTCACAATTGCAAGTCATCGCTGTCGCAAGTAGCCAGAATCTAAGTTTCAACATTCGTAGTTGTACCCGTGTTAGCAGTAATAGTCCTGAAAGTTTCAAGTTAATAACCTTAGCCACTCCTAAGGAGTTGTCTATCCCTTACTATTGCTAGCTTTGATGCTCACAGTACCTTTTGATTTTGTCTAGAATACCTTACAAAATTCCCTGTAGCTTCATCTCAACACCCTTAACTTTAATCTTTAAATATTAAAAATCCAAATATTTTGACTCCGCGTTCAGGAGCCTTTATCAACGAAAATAAAAATGAATTAAGCTAAATTAAACACAGCATATAAAGAAAACAAAAAACATGCAAGTAAAGCTCAAATCTTAATAACATCCAAATATCACAGAACTAATCCCGGCAAATAGCATTAATAGTGAGTAAGTAATTTTTATTGTCCTAAAGGCCCTAGGGCCATGGCAATACACAAAAAGGAAATTCACTTTTAGATAATTGTCATTACACAAACGTAACATAAACATCACACAACACGACGAGAAACATAAATTACAAAACAAAGAGAAACATAATTCACAAAAATCTACTTCTGTGCTCCGTTACCAACCTGAGAAACCGGCCTAAATTTTCAATACTTGCAAAATATGTATCCCTCGTTAAATTCACGAGCCATGTCTCATCAAACTCACACCTTCCATAAACTTCATCTCTCAACTCACTCAAATCTACACACTCATGCATCACGTGACCCACACTCTCATCCATACTTCCACACATCGGGAAAAAGTAAGGACCATCCTGCCTTACCTCCTCCCTAAATGCTTCCTTCTGACCCCAAGTGGAAAACTATTCCCCTTAATTCAATTACTTACTTCAATTCCTTTTTTTTAAATTCACCTTAAACAAAATCCATTCCCTCCATGTCTCCTTCACCGACGTGTAGAGGCAAAGGGAACAAGAAAGGCTTCTTTCATACTGCCAAACCACTATATCTTGATCACGTAGTATATTACCCATCATCGTTGGTGCCTCATTTTCTACCCCTAATCCATTATTCCACATTTCCCCCGTTCCATAATCTTGTAAGATATTCCGTCTTTGTTTACTTTTTTGTCTTGTTTGACGGTTTAGAAATAAATAAATAAATCAATAAAAAATCCCAAACTCGAGGAAACATATGTGATTTCCCAGAATATAAGGAAATTACATTATATTGTATGAATTCCTATTAAAATATTGAATTGTTCTTGAATGTTCACTCAAGAAGGGGTTCTTTGACCAAGGAGTAGGTTCTTTGACCTTTGACGCGGTCAGGATTTAGCACCACATTTAGTATAGCCAGCCTATTTTTTCATCGCTACAAATACTATTTTTTCATCGCTACACATTTTCCCCCCTTTCAATATATATGTAGAAAGTGATTAAAAGAGTGAGTCCTGCCACGAAAAAATCTGTTATAGATTTTCACGAGACAGGTCTGTTTGATTTGATTTTGTTGTGAATATTGGTCTTTAATAAAAATGAATTTCTCTTTCTCTCTCTCTAATGCAGTATTCCCGGTACATGAAAAAAATACGCCAGAACCTTTGAAAAACACGCCAAATATAAGCCAAACTTAAAGCCTCATGTAGCCTTAGGCTACGAAGCGCAGTACATATCTAGACAGTGCAATCATCTCCCATCTCAGCCATTAGACAAAACTGGACCGCGATGCAGATCCTCCAGAGAATATTTAAACCAAGAGCAAAATAAGCAACATTAGATTTTTTGATTGGTAGCACGCGTGTGGCATTACTAATCACAGACTGGATCATAGAGGAAGAAATCAGACAAATGGAGCCTTTAGGAGATAAGGAAGAGTGCAATACGTTGAAGAGATAAAAAAGAAAAATAATTGGTCTGGCTTTAATGATGCAAAAATTGAAGATAAATCAATCAATCAATCAATCAATTTATTCAATCAATAAACTCAACGAAATACACTTCAATATAAACTGCCCCGTAAGGCTCTCTGGAAATGAAAACAAAAAACCAAATTATAAGAATGATCAAGGTAAAAATAAGTTTTATTTGAACAATGCTATAACTTGATGACATTTGATTAGGAAATTTGGCACTACACATCGATATTTTTGTTCAATAGTTTCAATAATTTTTTCCCAAAGGGAAATTATGTGGTCGGCTTGAATGCTAACTCTAACAGGAGGATAAGACAAAGATATCCAAAAGCAGAAATGGGCATTATAAAATCCTGTTAATTCTACCACTCAAAGCCTAAGCAAGGACAATTTTCTTAGAAAACAAAGCTAATTATGCCAAGACAGCTAAAACGAAAACCTAATGTAAAAATCAAAAGAAAAAAAAACTCAACCCCCTCCCTTTCTAAAAAAATCCTAGAAATGTGCATGACTAAAATCAATTGTTTTGGTATCTGCAAAAGTGTTTTGTTATGTACTGTTAAGGCTTAATAGTTAAGCCACAGCAAATTATGCAAGCAAGGCCAATGGTGATACTAATGAGGGGCCATACAAGCCCCCCCCCACTCCCACAAGCTCAAAAATTGCCTTGGACACAGCAAAGAATCGTGAACGTTAACTTAGTGAGTCATAAAAAAACTTTCTGATGAGAAGTTTTACATAATTTGCAAGTTCGGTGCAGAATATTTACAACATAACAAGCATATATTGCATTATGTCTATATTTGTCTATTGAATTACTTTGTATTCTTCTTGTAAAACAAACTAAATTAAAAAAAAACATGTTATTCAACTTAAAGTAAGGAGCAACATTAACACCTAAAACGAACAGAAATTATTACGTATTTGAAGGGGTTGCCCCCTCTTCAATATTTCGCTCTTTACGGAAAAGTTTGACTTTTTGTTAAAATTATTGAAGAATAATTATTAGAACAATAAGCCTTTTTAAAAGTTCTAAGAAACTTTTGCGTAAAGTGAGGTATTGAGGAGGGGGTAACCCCCTCAAATACGCAATAATTTTTGTCTGTTTTAAGTTTTAATGTTACTCCTTACTTTGAGTTTAAAAAAAGATTTATTTAATTTCTGACCGTTTTTTTAAATATTGCCAAGAAACATCCCCCCCCCCTCCAAACTTCCTGAAAGTAGTCCCAGTCACAATTGCAAGTCATCGCTGTCGCAAGTAGTCAGAATCTAAGTTTCAACATTCGTAGTTGTACCCGAGTTAGCAGTAATAGTCCTGAAAGTTTCAAGTTAATAACCTTAGCCACTCCTAAGGAGTTGTCTATCCCTTACTATTGCTAGCTTTGATGCTCACAGTACCTTTTGATTTTGTCTAGAATACCTTACAAAATTCCCTGTAGCTTCATCTCAACACCCTTAACTTTAATCTTTAAATATTAAAAATCCAAATATTTTGACTCCGCGTCCAGGAGCCTTTATCAACGAAAATAAAAATGAATTAAGCTAAATTAAACACAGCATATAAAGAAAACAAAAAAACATACAAGTAAAGCTCAAATCTTAATAACATCCAAATATCACAGAACCAATCCCGGCAAATAGCATTAATAGTGAGTAAGTAATTTTTATTGTCCTAAAGGCCCTAGGGCCATGGCAATACACAAAAAGGAAATTCACTTTTAGATAATTGTCATTACACAAACGTAACATAAACATCACACAACACGACGAGAAACATAAATTACAAAACAAAGAGAAACATAATTCACAAAAATCTACTTCTGTGCTCCGTTGCCAACCTGAGAAACCGCCCTAAATTTTCAATACTTGTAAAATATTTATCCCTCGTTAAATTCACCAGCCATGTCTCATCAAACTCACACCCTCCATAAACTTCATCTCTCAACTCACTCAAATCTACACACTCATGCATCACGTGACCCACACTCTCATCCATACTTCCACACATCGGGAAAAAGTAAGGACCATCCTGCCTTACCTCCTCCCTAAATGCTTCCTTCTGACCCTAAGTGGTAAACTATTCCCACTTAATTCAGTTACTTACCTCAATTTCTTTTTTTTAAATTCGCCTTAAACAAAACCCTTTCACTCCATGTCTCCTTCACCGACGTTTAGAGGCAAAGGGAACAAGAATGGCTTCTTTCATACTGCCAAACCACTATATCTTGATCACGTAGTATATTACCCATCCTCTTTGGTACCTCATTTTCTACCCCTAATCCATTATTCCACATTTCCCCCGTTCCATAATCTTGTAAGATATTCCGTCTTTGTTTACTTTTTTGTCTTGTTTGACGGTTTAGAAATAAATAAATCAATAAAAAATCCCAAACTCGAGGAAACATATGTGATTTCCCAGAATATAAGGAAATTACATTATATTGTATGAATTCCTATTAAAATATTGAATTGTTCTTGAATGTTCACTCAAGAAGAGGTTCTTTGACCAAGGAGTAGAGGCCACATAAGTGGGTAGCATGTATGAGCATAAATTTGTTAGATGATGAATGAACAAAAAAGGAAATTGTTTAGAAAAATGTTAATGGTTCTATTTTTTGTAAAAACATGGAAAAAGGAAAGAAAGAGGCATAAACACGAGTTTTACTGAGATTCTAGCTAGCTTAAAGTTTAGAACCCTTGATTCTTTTTGTTTTTGTAATTTAGACTTAAACCTTAAATACACCTGTAATGTTACACTGACTTTCTTTGTAAAAATGAGCGCCATTACACAGCAAAACGAATTCAACAAATAACAGGCTTATACGGAGTGAGTAAATTTACTACCCAGCTATTTCGTTACGATACATCGACAAAAAAAAGGATTTCAATCTTCTGAAGATAACAGTTATCTTCAGAAAACTCCTCCGGCTATTCCAACTTGGTTAAAGTGATGAAAAGCCTTGAGCAATAGTCTATCACCCATCCTAGGATAGAAAATAGGTAGTCAAGTGTAGAGTAACTTGGTTTGAACGAATTTACTAAAAATTCATAAGAATTACAACCAAAACTTCCACAGCACAGAGCTAGAATTGCCACTGTAATAATAACGGCCTCCCCCATAGAGTTACTTGGTATTTCGAGTTTTTTTGTATAAATTCACACAGGCGTTTTATTAGGGTGGCATCTCAAACGAATAAGTTTCATTGATGGCTGGCATTCAGGTTATTAGTCTCCTTTATATTTTCAGACATCAGATTTCACATCTTTGCCACTATTTGGCAAAACTTACTTTTAATATTACTCATATTTGATTGGCCCAACTTTGTTTTACGAGTGACCCTACTTCTTTGATAATAAGAAATAATATTTCAACAACAGCTTCTTTCAATGCTTTGTGTAATATTTCTGTAATAAAAGCCGGTTTTCTGTAATATTTAAAAGGACATTGCAGTATATGTCCAGTTTATCTGTAATATTTAAAAGGACATTGCAGTATATGTCCAGTTTATCATTAAGGGACTGTAGTTGATTTTTTTTAAGGACGTTCAATGTTTTTTTTTTATCATTTTAGTATCATTTCTTTCCCGAAAAAATTGCTTAGGGTTTTTCAAATAAGCCAAGACATACTCATGAACACCCACCGAGCTTTCAGTATTGTGACGCTTCTTCATCAACCAAAAACTATCTAACAGCATTCTAAACACTGAAACTATGTGGTTTGAAACATCAGTAGAGAGGGGGGTGCTACTCCCACGAGAACATCCTGCTGCCACCTACAACTTTTTTACATAATTTATGGATGTTTTTATGTCTGTTCGTTGTCAGTGAGAATGAAAAAACAGAATTTTTGAGAATGAAAAAACAGGAATTTTCTCACTTTTATGGATGTTTTTATGGATGGTTATTTGTGTAGGTCAATTTATTTGATGTTTTTCATGGATGTCAACAGTAATTTATGGATGTTTTTATGGTTTTTGTCAGTGAGAATTTGAAAAACAGGAACTTTCTCACATTAATGTATGTTTTATGGTTTTTGTCAGTGAGATTGAAAAACAGGAACTTTCTCACATTTATGTATGTTTTATGGTTTTTGTCAATGAGAATGGAAAAACAGGAACTTTCTCACTTTGATGGATTATTGAGTCTAATGGGGGCAGGTCAATGACACTTCCTTCAAGATCTTGTTGTTGTTTTGGTCATGTGTAATGACATGAGGGTGATTTACATAATCGGCGGGGGAATTATTGATTTATGACACGGGGGGTGATTTACATAATCACTAGGTGCAATGTATTGATCTAGTACTCGAGGGGGAAGTGAATTTCCGAGAACTTGATTTACATAATCGGTGGGGGAGAAAGTATTGATTCACGAAAGTGGAATTAAGAAACAAACATGGCTTCTTTGTTGTTTGGCTAACCTAACCCGAGAACTTGATTTATATAATCGGTGGGGGAATGTATTGATTTACGAAAGGGGAATTAAGAAACAAACATGGCTTCTTTATTGTTTGGCTAACCTAACTTGAGAACTTGATTTACATAATCGGTGGGGGAACGTATTGATTTACGAAGGTGGGAATTAAGAAACAAACATGGCTTCTTTGATCTTTAGGCTAACCTAACCTGAGAACTTGATTTACATAATCGCTAGGGGAATTAATGATTTACGAAAAGGGGAATAAAGAAACAAGTATGGCTTCTTTGAACTTAGGTCTGAGGGATAAACGTTCTTTAGGTCTGAGAGAAAAATTAATATTCTATTTTCAAATAGGGCTTCATTGATCTTTAGTGTCAGGAATTAGAAATGACATCACTTGTTATCTTGGAATTATGCGGGAGTCTAAAGAGATAGAAATTATATTTTTAAATACGGCTTCACTGAGCTTTAAGTCGGAGAGATAAATTGATATTCTAACGAAACCTTAATAGTGTAGCTAGGAACATTTATGAGATGAAGAGATTAATTAACGAAAGGATTTCAAAACAATTTCAAATGTGTCAGTGCAGAGATGCCAAAACAAAAGGAACACGCTGAAATTACGTTTAGGGGTTATTTGAGCGAAACCATTTGGAGACATTTTAGGGAATTATTTCAGAGAAACAGTTAGAGACATTTTAAAAGATGATTTAAAAGAGGATTTTAGAAGAGGATTTGAGGATAAAACTCTGTGGTCGTTATAATACACAAGTTGTATTTGAACAGTGTCGTGAGGTCCTCTACCCCAAAGGGTCCTCATAACCCCCCCCCCCCAACCACGAAAGAAGCCTCCGGTCCCCAAAGATCCCCCGGGATCCCAAAGGGCCCCCGGATCCCCAAACGCCCTCCCCGGGCCCCTCAAAGTGTCCCCTCACCATTTTAATACTTTTTTATGGCTTTATTATATCTTTTCAGAACAAGTTCTTTTCATAATGTCAATCCTAAACCCATTTTCCAACTTGAAGTACCAATCCTTTCACCCACAACTATACTTTACAGATTTTGGATACCTCAACACCAAGAAATATTTTTTCAAAGACCATTTCAGAGCAACTTCTTTTCTTAATGTTCATTCTAAACCCGTTTTCCAACTTGAAGTACTCATCCTTTTCACCCACAACTTTACTTTACAGCCTTTCGGATACTTCAACACCAAGAAATACCTTTCAAAAGACATTTCAGAGCAAGTTCCTTTCTTAATGTCCCTCCTAAACCTATTTTACAAGTTGAAGCATCATTCCTTTTCACCCACAACTTTACTTTACAGCTTTTTGGATACCTCAACACCAAGAAATACTTTTCAAAAGACATTTCAGAACAAGTTCCTTTCTTAATGTCCCTCCTAAACCCATTTTCCAGCTTGAAGCATCCTTCCTTTTCACCCACAACTTTACTTTACAGCTTCTTGGATACCTCAACACCAAGCAATACCTTTCAAAAGGCATTTCAGAGCAAGTTCCTTTCTTAATGTCCCTCCTAAACCCATTTTTCAAGTTGAAGCATCCATCCTTTTCACCCACAACTTTACTTTACAGCTTTTCGGATACCTCAACACCAAGAAATACTTTTCAAAAGACATTTCAGAGCAAGTTTCTTTCTTAATATCCCTTCTAAACCCATTTTACAAGTTAAAGCATCCTTACTTTTCACTCACAACTTTACTTTACAGCTTTTTGTATACCCCAACACCAAGAAATACCTTTCAAAAGGCATTTCAGAGCAACTTCTTTACTTAATATCCATTCTTAACCAATTTTCTAACTTGAAGTGCCCAGCCTTTTCGCCCACAACTTTAATTTACAGCTTTTTCATATACCTGAACACCAAGAAATACCTTTCGAAAGACATTTCAGAGCAAGTTCCTTTCTTAAATTTCCTCTTAGACACATTTTACAAGTTGAAGCATCCATCCTTTTCACCCAAAACTATACTTTTCAGCTTTTTGGATACCTCAACACCAAGAAATACCTTTCAAAAAGCATTTCAGAGCAACTTCTTTTCTTAATCGCCCTTCTAAACCCATTTTCCAACTTGAAGCAACCTTCATTTTCACCCACAATTATAATTTAGAGTTTTTTGGATACCTCAATACCAAGAAATACTTTTCAAAAGACAATTCAGAGCAAGTTATTTATGTATGATCCCTCCTCAACACATTTTACAACTGTAGGCATTCATCATTTTCACCAAAATTTTTCGTTACAGCTTTTTGGATGCCTCAAAACCAAGACACACTTTTCAAAAAACATTTTAGAGCGCGTTCGTTTCATAATGTCCCTCATCAACCCAATTTACAAGTTGAAGTTCCCATCCTTTTCATCCACAACTTTACTTTACAGCTTTTTGGATACCTCAACACCAAGCAATACTTTACACACGACATTTCAGAACAAGTTATTTTCTAATTTCCCTTATAACACAATTTCACACATTGAAGTACCAATCCTTTTCACACACAACTTTACTTTACAGCTTTTTGAATGCACAACACCAAGAAATACTTTTCAAAGGGTATTTCAGAACAACTTCTTTTCTTATTGCCAGTCCTAAGCCCATTTTACAAATTGAAGTACCCATCCTTTTCACCCATAACTTTACTTTACAGCTTTTTGAAAGCACAACACCAAGCAATACTTTTCAAAAGGCATTTCAGAACAATTTCTTTTCTTAATGTCCTTCCTAAACCTATTTTACAAATTGAAGTACCCACCCTTTTCACCCACAACTTTATTATACTGCCTTTTTGAATGGTCCAACACCAAGCAAAACTTTTCAAAGGGTACTTCAAAACATGTTCTTTTCTTAATATCCTTCCTAAACCCATTTTACAAGTTGAAGCATCCATCCTTTTCATCCACAACTTTACTTTACAGCTTCCGGGGAAATATTTGGAACATAACTTTAAATTTTTTCATCTTTTTGAGAAAGGTTAGGATTGAACTTAAGATAATTTAGCATTAAAATCAAACTTTATATTTTTATAAAGAACAATAACATTTAGAGTTTAACTTTTATTATCTTCTAAGGAGATATTTAGAACTGAACTTTATATTTTTTATGTCTTGGTGAAATTAAAAGTTAAGTTTAAACTTCCTATTTTCTCAGTTGTAATTAGAATTGAATTTTGTTCTTTGGTAAAATTCAGAAGAGAACTGGAACTTTTCTATGTTCTATAAAAAATTTGGAACAGTATTTAAAATTTTTTCATCTCTTTGAGAAAAATCTAAACTGAAGTGGAAACTTTTTATATTATTTTGGGAAAATAGAATTGATCAATAACTTATTTCATTTTCATTGAGAAAATTCAGAATCGAAGTTGAACTTTTCTTCTTCCGGGAAAATATTTGGAGCAGAACGTTAAATTTTTTCATCTCTTTGAGAAAAGTTTGAATTGAATTGAGGAAAACTTAGAATTAAAGTGAAACTTTTTATCTTCATAGAAAATAATCACAATCATAGTATAACTTTTCCTATCTTCTACTGAAAGATTTTGAAGTGAACTTTAAATTTTTTATGTCTTGGTGAACTTAAAACTGAAGTGGAAGCTTTTTATTTTCTCTGGTGAAATTATAAATGAATTGTGTTCTTTGGTAAAATTCAGAAGAACTTGAATTTTTCTATCTTCTAAGAAAAATTTGGAACAATATTTTAAATTTTTTCATCTCTTTGAGAAAAATCTGAATTGAACTGGAAAATTTTATATTATTTTGGGAAAATAGAATTGATCAATAACTTATTTCATTTTCATTGAAAAAATTCAGAATTGAAGTTGAACTTTTCTTCTTCCGGGGAAATATTTGGAACAGAACTTTAAATTTGTTCATCTCTTTGAGAAAGGTCGGAACTGAATTTAAGAAAATTTAGAATTAAAGTTGAACTTTTAATGTTCATAAAAAATAATCACAATTATAGTATAACTTATCTGTTTGAGAAAAATCTGAACTGAAGTGGAAAAGTTTTATATTATTTCGGAAAAATAGAAATGATCAATAACTTATTTCATTTTCATTGAGAAAATTCAGAATCGAATTTGAACTTTTTTTCTTCCGGGAAAATATTTGGAACAGAACTTTAAATTTGACTCTTTGAGAAAGGTCGGAATTGAATTTAAGAAAATTTAAAATTGAAGTGAAACTTTTTATCTTCATAGAATATAATCACAATCATAGTATAACTTTTCCTATTTTCTATGGAAAAATTTAACTTTTCTTCCACTTTTATTTTCTCTGGTGAAATTAGAAATGAATTGTGTTCTTTGGTAAAATTCAGAAGAGATCTTGAACTTTTCTATCTTCTATGAAAAATTGAGCCTGCTAGTAGAATCTTTATCTCTAAAAATTCTTTTTCTAACATCTCTGACCTTTTTAATAGATATTCTGAACGTTTGACGTTCTAGCATACCCTAAAAATAAGAACACTTAACAAAATAATGCATAATATATTTTTAATGAAATAACGACATGTAGAATTTTAATATTAAAATGCGTTAAATGCATTATTATACATTATTTGTACACTCGCGCTTCGCTTTCCGTCAATTCATCTTTATATTCATTGATGACATTGTCTGCTAATGTCCTTTTTATTCTGCCTGCGATTTCACTGTCTATTGTCATATTATTTTTACATAGATAGCAGTTTTGGCATATTGATAAGATATGATTTATGATGTTGGTGCAGGAGTATGCATGTCTTCTTTTTCCTTTTGCTTTCATTCGAATGCTAATACCGAAAAGATAGTGAAAAGATATGTCAACGGCTAACATGCTACCAAAACCATTAGCTAGAAGTTGTCCCTCTTCATCAACAATTATTTTTAATTTTGAATTTTATTTGCGCATTAATTTCTCTGGTAATGTTACCCTCGCATATCCACCGTTTACACGATTAAAATTTTGGGGTAGCCAAAAAAAATCTAACTCCTCGCTCTCATGACAACGCATGCATACATTTCCAATAGTGTTACCACTTGCACTCGTTTCATAGTTCAGGTATTTCTCCATGTCAGCATTCAACACGACGAGGACTTTATCATGTGCACATACTTTCGTCAAATAATTCATCTTCAATTTCCTACAGAGATAAACTGTGTGTTTATCCTTTCACTGCATAAAAAATACTGATTTAATGCATGCAATAAACTAGGTAGTGTCGATAACCTACCATAGAGTACCAGTGGGAAAGCCATGTCATGTCTATGAATAAGCACAGAGTACGATATTAGAGCCGTAAGCATATTTCATATCATTTTAAGATTTAAGAAAATTTAGAATTAAAGTGAAACTTTTTATCATCATGGAAAATAATCACAATCATAGTATAACTTTTCCTATCTTCTACGGAAAAATTTAGAAGTGAACTTTAAATTTTTTATGTCTTGGGACTTTTCTCCTTCCGGGAAAATATTTGGAACAGAACTTTAAATTTTCCATCTCTTTGAGAAAAGTCGGAACTGAATTTAAGAAAATTTAGAATTAAAGTGAAACTTTTTATCTTCATAGAAAATAATTACAATCTTACTATAACTTTTCCCTATCTTCTATGGAAAAAAATTTAGAACTGAAATCTAAATTTTTTATGTCTTGGTGAGCTTAAAACTGACGTGGAAGCTTTTTATTTTCTCTGCAGAAATTAGAATTTAATTATGTTCTTTGGTAAAGTTCAGAAGAGAACTTGAACTTTTCTATCTTCTATGAAAAATTTGTAACTTATTTTAAATTTTTTTATCTCTTTGAGAAAAATCTGAACTCAAGTGGAAATTTTTTATATTATTTGAGAAAATAGAAATAATCTTCTGAAAATTTTATGTTCTAGCATACCCTAAAAATAATGAGCACTTAACAAAATAATGCATATGATATTTTAATGAAATAGCGACATGTAGAATATTAATATAAAAATACTTTAAATACACTATTATACATTATTAGCACAATTGCGTTTCACTTTCCGTCAATTCATCTTCATATTCATTGATGATATTGTCTGCTAATGTCCTTTTCATTCTGCATGCGATTTCACTGTCTATTGGCACATTATTTTTACATAGATAGCAGTTTTGGCATATTGATAAGATAAGATTAATGACTTTATTGCAGGAGTATGCTTGTCTTCTTCTTTTTCTCTTTAAAATGCTAATACCGGAAATATAATGATAGGATGCATCAACAGGTAATGTGTTACCAGCAACAGTAGCAAGGAGCTGTCCCCTATCATTGACAATTATTTATAAGTTTGCATTCTCTTGGTACACTGATTTCTCTGGTAATGTTACCCTTTCATCTCGACCGTTTATACGAGTGAAATTTCTGGGTATTCCAAAGATATCCAACTTTTTGCTGTCACGGCAACGGATGAATACATTTCCACTAGTGTTACCATTTGCACTCGTTTCAAAGTTCAGGTATCTCTCCTTGTCAGCATTAAAAACGACGATGTTTTTTTCATGTGCACATAATTTCGTTAAATAATTCATCTTCACTTCTCTACAGATATGAATTGTGTGTTTATCCTTCCACTGCGTAAAAAATACTGATTTAATGCACACAATAAACTAGGTAGTGTCGATGACCTACCATAGAGCACCAGAGGGAAAGCCGTGTGATGTTTATGAACAATCACAGAGTACGATTGGTAAATCCATAAGAATATTTCATGTCATTTTAAGATAAGTAAAAAAGTTTAAAACATACCATGTTAAAAAATTAAAAAATTATTTTAAAAAATGAGGGAAGGGGTCCCAGTGCCCTCCCCCCTCCCCCCGAGCCGCAGGTTAGGTTAGGTTAGCTAGTAAACATCTCTCCATGTTTAAGTTAGGTGAGGTAATGATTTCTGATTTGAGGAGATTTATTGTGATGGTAGGGTAGGTTAGGTTAGGTTAGGTTAAGTTAGGTTAGGTTAGCCTACGTACGCGCGCGAACGTAGGCTAACCTAACCTAACCTAACCTTTCAATCGTGTAAACGGTGGATATGCGAGGGTAACATTACCAGAGAAATTAATACTCAAAGAGAACTCAAACTTAAAAATAATAGTTGATGAAGAGGGACAATTTCTAGCTAATGGTTCTGGTAGCATGTTAGCCGTTGATATATCTTTTTGCTATCTTTCCGGTATTAGTATTCGAATGAAAGCAAAAGAAAAAAGAAGACATGCATAGTCTTGCACCAACATCATAAATCCTATTTTCTCAATATACCAAAACTGCTATCTATATAAAAAAAATGCGACAATAGACATTGAAATCGCAGGCAGAATAAAAAGGACATTAGCAGACAATATCATCAATGAATATAAAGATGAATTGACGGAAAGTGACGCGCAAGTGTACTAATAATGTATAATAGTGTATTTAATGTATTTTATATTAATATTCTACATGTTGTTATTTCATTAAAAATATCGTATGCATTATTTTGTTAAGTGTTCATTATTTCTTGGGTATGTTGGAACATCACACTTTCAGAATATCTATTAAAAAGGTCAGTGATGTAAGAACAAAAATTTTAGAGATAATGATACTTCTAGCACGCTCGATTTTTCTTAGAAGATAGAAAAGTTCAAGTTCTCTTCTGAATTTTAACAAGGAACACAGTTCAATTCTAATTTCACAATAGAAAATAAAAATCTTCCACTTCAGTTTTAAGTTCACCAAGACATAAAAAATTTAAAGTTTACTTCTAAATTTTTCCGTAGAAGATAGGAAAAGCTATACTATGATTGTGATTATTTCCATGAGGATAAAAAGTTTCACTTTAATTCTAAATTTTCTTAAATTCAATTCCGACCTTTCTCAAAGAGTCAAATTTAAAGTTCTGTTCCAAATATTTTCCAGGAAGAAGAAAAGGCCCAAGCCATAAAAAATTTAAAGTTCACTTCTAAATTTTTCCGTAGAAGATAGGAAAAGTTATATCATGATTGTGATTATTTTCTATGAAAATAAAAAGTTTTATACGGAATTTCAAGGACGAATAAAAACGGATGTTGAGTTACATAATTTCGTGCATGCCCTTAAAACATGTTTGACTACTTTATAGCACATCAGTTTTTTAAGAAAAATGTACATAGTGAAAACACCTATGAGGGACTAAGAATCCTAACTCTGAAAAGTCCAAAAAGCAAACTACAAATCCCAAATCATAATTTTCTGACAGCACACACAAATGAAAGGCTAAGAAACCTAGTTCAGAAAAGTTAAAAATAACAAATTAACCGTACCAAATCATAGGTTTCAGACAACTCACACCTATGATAGGCTATGAAATCCAGCTCAGAAAAGTCAAAACTAGCAATCCACCAATCCCAAAACATGGGTTTCAGACAAAACACAGCAACGAAAGACTATGAAATCTAGCTTAGAAAAGTCCAAAATAGTAATTTACATATCCCAAATCATAAGTTTCAGACAACATTCACCTACGAAATACTAGGTTAATTTCGGAGACCACACTGCCTTTCCATGACGATAAATAAAAGTTCAAATAGCGATAAAATCCTTTTAATAGACAGTGTTTTTTATAACAGTGATAGAAATTCACAAAAATACCAGATATTTCGGTCACATATACAGTGACCGTCATCAGTAGTAAAACTCTGTTTACTACTGTTTACTGTTTAGTAGTAAATGTTTTACTACTGATGACGGTCCCTGTATATGTGACCGAAATATCTGGTATTTTTGTGAATTTCTATCACTGTTATAAAAAACACTGTCTATTAAAAGGATTTTATCCCTATTTGAACTTTTATTTATCGAAATACTAGGAAATCTTAGCTCAGAAATGCCTGAAATAGCAAACTATTCATCCCAAACTAGAAGTTTCAGACAACAAACGCCTATGAGAGACTAAGAATCCTAGCTCTGAAAAGTCCAAAAAGCAAACTACACATCCCAAATCATAATTTTCTGACAATACACACATATGAAAGGCTAATAAATCTAGCTCAGAAAAGTCAAAAATAGCAAACCACTCATCCCAAATCATAGGTGTCAGTCAACACACACCTATTAAAGGCTAAGAAGCCTAGCTCAGAAAAGTAAAAAAAAGCAACCCACACATCCCAAAGCATAGGTTTCAGACAGCACACACCAACGAAAGACTAAGAAATCTAGCTTAGAAAAGACCGAAATAGTAATTTACATATCCCAAATCATAAGTTTCAGACAACACACACCTACGAAAGGCTAAGAAACCTAGCTCATAAAAGCCTGAAATAGCAAACTACTCATCCCAAACTATAGGTTTCAGACAACAAACACCTATGAGGGACTAAGAATCCTAGCTCTGAAAAGTACAAATAGTAAACTACACATTCCCAAATCATAATTTTCTGACAACACACACCTACGAAATGCTAAGAAATCAGCTCAGAAAAGCCCGAAATAGTAATTTATATATCTCAGATCATAAGTTTCATACAAAACTCACCTATGAAAGGCTAAGAAATCCAGCTCAGAAAAGTCAAAAATAGCAATCCACCCATCCCAAATCATGGGTTTCAGACAACACACACCAACAAAAGACTATGAAATCTAGCTTAGAAAAACCCGAAATAGTAATTTACATATCCCAAATCATAAGTTTCAGACAACATTCACCTACGAAATACTAGGAAATCTTAGCTCAGAAATGCCTGAAATAGCAAACTATTCATCCCAAACTAGAAGTTTCAGACAACAAACGCCTATGAGAGACTAAGAACCCTAGCTCTGAAAAGTCCAAAAAGCAAACTACACATCCCAAATCATAATTTTCTGACAACACACACATATGAAAGGCTAAGAAATCCAGCTCATAAAAGTCAAAAAATAGCAGCCCACACATCCCAAAACATAGGTTTCAGACAACACACACCAACGAAAGACTAAGAAATCTATCTCAGAAAAGCCCGAAATAGTAATTTACATATTCCAAATCATAAGTTTCAGACAGCACACACCAACGAAAGACTAAGAAATCTAGCTTAGAAAAGCCCGAAATAGTATTTTACATATCCCAAATCATAAGTTTCAGTCAACACACACCTACGAAAGGCTAAGAAACCTAGCTCATAAAAGCCTGAAATAGCAAACTACTCATCCCAGACTATTGGTTTCAGACAACAAACACCTATGAAAGGCTAAGAATCCTAGCTCTGAAAAGTCCAAATAGAAAACTAGAGATTCCCAAATCATAATTTTCTGACAACACACACCAATGAAAGGCTAAGAAATCTTTCTGAGAAAAGCCCGAAATAGTAATTTACATATCCCAAATCATAAGTTTCAGACAACATTCACCTACGAAATACTAAGAAACCTAGCTCATAGAAGCCTGAAATAGCCAACTATTCATCCCAAACTATAGGTTTCAGACAACAAACACCTATGATGGACTAAGAATCCTAGCTCTGAAAAGTCCAAATAGAAAGCTACACATTCCCAAAACATAATTTTCTGACAGCACACACCCATGAAAGGCTAAGAAACCTAGCTCAGAAAAGCCCGAAATAGAAATTTACATATCCCAAATCATAAGTTTCAGACAACATTCACCTACGAAATACTATGAAACCTAGCTCATAAAAGCCTGAAATAGCCAACTATTCATCCCAAACTATAGATTTCAGACAACAAACACCTATGAGGGACTAAGAACCCTATCTCTGAAAAGTCCAAAAAGCAAACTACAAATCCCAAATCGTAATTTTCTGACAGCACACACCTATGAATGGCTAAGAAATCTAGCTCAGAAAAGTCAAAAATAGCAACCCACACACCCCAAATCATAGGTTTCAGACACCACACACCTACGAAAGACTAAGAAATCTGGTTATGAAAAGTCGGAAATAGCAAATTACACACCTCAAAACATAAGTTTCAGACAACACACACCTATGAAATACTAAGAAACCTTAGCTCAGAAAAGTCTGAAATAGCAAACTACTCACCCCAAACTATTGGTTTCAGACAACAAACACCTATGAGGGACTAAGAATCCTAGCTCTGAAAAGTCCAAGGCTAAGAAATCTAGCTCAGAAAAGCCCGAAATAGTAATTTACATATCCCAAATCATAAGTTTCAGACAACATTCACCTACGAAATACTAAGAAACCTTATGTAAATAAAGCTCTCAGGTTAGTTTCGCCTAAAGAACAAAGAAGCCATTTTTGTTTCTTAATTCCCCTTCGTGAATCAATAATTACCCCATCAATTATCTAAAAAAATTTCTCAGGTTAGGCTAGACAAAAAAAAAAGAATACATGTTTTTTTCTTAATTCCCCTTTCGCGAATCAATACATTCCCCTAGCGATTATGTAAATCAATTTCTCAGGTTAGGCTAACCAAACAACAAAGAAGCCATGTTTGTTTCTTAATTAACCCTTCGTGAATCAATAAGTCCCCCATTGAGTATGTGAGTCAATTTTTCAGATTAGGTTAGCCAGAAGATCAAAGAAATCATAATGTTTCTTAATTCCCCCTTCGTGAATCAATAATTCCCCTAGTGATTATGTAAATCAAGTTCTCAGGTTAGGTTAGCCTAAAGATCAAAGAAGCCATGTTTGTTTCTTAATTCCCCCTTCGTAAATCAATACGTTCCCCCACCGATTATGTAAATCATTTACTCATGTTAGGCTAACCAAACAACAAAGAAGCCATGTTTGTTTCTTAAGTACCCGTTCGTGAATCAATTCATTCCCCCCCCGATTATGTAAATCAAGTTCTCAGGTTATGTTAGCCAAAATATCAAAAATACCATAATGTTTCTTAATTTCCCCTTCGTAAATAAATAAGTCCCCTAGAGATTATGTAAATCAAGTTCTCATGTTAGGTTAGCCTAAAGATCAAAGAAGCCATGTTTGTTTCTTAATTCCCCCTTCGTAAATAAATACGTTCCCCCACCGAGTATGTAAATCAAGTTCTCAAGTTAGGTTATCCAAACAATAAAGAAGACATGTTTGTTTCTTAATTCCCCTTTCGTAAATCAATACATTCCCCCACCTATTATATAAATCAAGTTCTCAGGTTAGGTTAGCCAAACAACAAAGAAGCCATGTTTGTTTCTTAATTCCCCTTTCGTAAATCAATACATTCTCCCCCACCGATTATGTAAATCAAGTTCTCGGAAATTCACTTCCCCCTCGAGTATTAGATCAATACATTGCTCCTAGTGATTATGTATTGAAGGAAGTGTCATTGACCCGGTTCCACATTAGACTCAATAATCCATCAAAGTGAGAAAGTTTCTGTTTTTCCATTCTCACTGACAAAAACCATAAAAACATGCATAAATTATGTAAAAAAGTTGTAGGTGGCAGCACGATGTTCTCGTGGGATCAATAGGGGCCATTCTACTAACATCATTAAAATTGAGAAGGTGCGTTTTTTTCACGAAAAAGGTGAAATTTAGAAAACACAACGAGCAGAAATCAACTCCTATGACCAAGAACATACACGGTGCTTTTTTTCTTTCTTACCAAGCGTTTCTTAGAGGTGTATGGGACAGTAGTGTCGGAAGGAAGTTCGAGGTGTCGAAAGATTGTGTCTAAATTAGCCCCTGCCTTCGACCCTAAGCAAATCAAAGCTTATTATCATAAATAAAAGAAGTTAGTGTTAATCTACTTAAGGTGCTCGAATGTAAATACAATTTAATAAAATTTAAATTCATTTACATTACGAAAATTTCTACCTATTAGCTTGAAGAATAGCTCCTACTTTAACTAATCAACCCCCCCCCCATGCCAGTAATTGTCTTGAATTAATAAGAATATAAGGGGGGGGGGTAATATATTGTTTTTAAAATGGTGGGGCGGGGGCAATTTTTAAATTATTAGTTATTTTGAAGGAAAATAGAAAGACTTTGTTCAATGAACAAATAGAGAATAATTAGTAATAAACTTTCACCTTCTTCAAAATTCAACTTAACTCAAGAATTACATAAATTGAGAAACAAAGCCGGTTTTGCAACCACACAGATTGTAATAGTGATTCCAGCTTGCTTCAGACGCCCGCTACTTCATTAGTTATACCCCTTGTCTCCATTCAAATAGGAAAGGAGCAATTGCAAAGAGAGCTAAGAACTGTTAAATTTGACTTATATTTTGTATCCCACCCATAATATAAGGATTTTTCTCATTGCTCAATTTTTGATTAACAATAATTGTTAATTAAAACTGATTGTTAGGTCATATCTTTGACTGATGTTGCATCAGAACAATCCTTAGCCCTAGAAACAGTAATTAGCTTGCAAAAAATACAAAGAAAGACATTTATTCAAGATTCAATATAGGAAAAATATAAAACTCTTGGATGTTGACACAAGAAGCAATTCCTTGGCTGAGGAGCAGAGACAACGCAAGTGATCTGCTGGAGTAAGCAGTAAATTCGGTAGGTGAGGATGAGTAAAACTGAAAATTGATTTTAAAAATGTTAAGGCTTCTTTTTCTTGTAAAATGTGAAAAGGGGAGAGAGAAAGAAGCATATGCACGAATTTTATCAAAAGTCTAGTTAGTTTAAGGCTTAGAACCCATGATTTTTTTTATTATAAGACTTTACAATTTAAAGAAGCTTTTTATGTTCCACTGACTTTCTATGTAAAAATGAACCCTATCATAGGCAGAGCATTAGCGCTGCCTAAGTTAAGAGCCATGTAGGCACAGCGCATTATTATTATTTATTTCTTAGACCAGGGTACTTTCTATAGTTGTCGTAGAAACTAAAAAAGGAGCTCATTCAATTGGAAATTGCAAATTCTAGAGCCCTTTTCAATAATTGAAAGTGATAGGATGGCAACCAGCCCTCTCACGCCAATCATTTCCCAAAATACATCCAATCAAAAATTTTTAGATAACCATTTTTTCGGTTGAAAGGTTCAATAATTATGTCCGAAGATTACAACTCCCCACAGCCCTCAGGGTAAGGGTTTTAAGTTATGCCCCAGGGGCTTATAAGATTTTTTTATTGAAAGGGTGGTCATATAAACTTCGGAGGGGGCTCATTGGAGTGGAAGTAAGAAGTTTTAGTGCCCTTTTTAATAGTCGAAAGCGATTGGAGGGCAGCCAGCCCCCGTCCCCATCTTTTTCCGAAATACATCCAACCAGATTTTAGATAGTAATTTTGTGCATCGTATTTGAAAGGTCCAGTGATTGTGTCTTTGAAGATTACAGCCCCACCCACCCCCTAAAGCTCTCAGGGCAATAGTTGTAAGTTACAAACGGGGGTATATAAGGTTTTTATGGAAATGACGGTCTTATAAACTGCGGAGGGGCTCATTGGATTGGAAATCAGAAGTTGTAGTGCCCTTGGTACTTGCCCATTCTTCAGAATAACCAGTTTATTGCTGTCTGTACTCGGCGAAAATTAGCTTTGTCTCAGTGGAAAACTAAATTTTAGCTATATTTTAATTAAATATTTAGTTAGTATTTAGGTTAGTTTATATTTGGCATGCAGGTCACTATACTTAACCCCCAACTCCCCCTAACTTACAGATATACAGCCCAAATTATATAGATCCTATCTATCTTCCAAGCATCTCAGCTGTTTCAACCCGTGTACCTGTAAATTGAATCAACTTGGATGTTTTCTGAATAATGGACAAATACGGTGCCTTTTTTAATAGTCGAAAGCGAAAGTGACAATCAAAATTCTGAGATATCCATTTCGTTAAATATATTTGAAAGGTCCAGTAATTATGTCTTTGAGTATGACAACCAGGAGCGTAGCTCCAGCATTTTTATTCGGGGGCAAGAGGGGTCCATAGCCGAATCGTTAAGGAGAATGGGCTGTATAATATTCTTTATCCAAATTATCGGGGGAGGGGGTAACTGCCCCTTGCCCTCCCAAATCAACGCCCCTGATGACAAACCCACATGGCCCTCAGGAAAGGGGCTTTAAGCTATACTAGTTGCCCATTGTTAACATTTTTCTGGAAAGGGTGGTCACAGACTTCGGAGAAGGCTCATTAAGGGTAAAATCGAGCTCCCTTAAATAAGTTCTAGCTTCCTTTTTAAAAGTCAAGAGTGATTGGATGGTGACCAGCGCCACCCCATTCCACGCCCTTTTCCCCCAAAAGCTTCCGGACAAAATTTTGAGACAGCCATATATGAGTATAAAAATCGGATGTGACTCATTCAATAGGAAATCAGAAGTCCTAGTCTTTTTTAAAAGTCAAAAGTGATAAGGGGGCAACTAGCCCCCCCCCCCCTCATTTAATTTGACCCAGCCTTAAGAGGTGGCTCATTTAATTTGAAATTGAAAGTTCTAATTCCCTTTTAAGAGTCAAAAGTGATAGAGAACAACCAGCATCCCCCCTCCCTAACGTCAAACATTTTTCAAAATAAATATCCTATCCAAATTTTTATATATCTATTTTCTTCAGCATTGTTAAAAGATCCAGTGATTATGCCTTTTGGGATGTCCACCCACTCACAGCCCCCAGGGCAAGGGCTGTAAGCAAGAAAGTACCCAAGATTTTTTTTCGGAGGGAGTTTTACTCAAAGATTTTTTCGAGGGGGGAGGGTTGCACAAAGAACCCTCAAAAAACACATAAAATTTTTTTTATCCATTTTTAATACGTTTTTACGAGTCAAACAAACATTTCGGGGGGGGGGGGGTTCAAACGCCCCTCCTCTGGGTACGGCCTTGCTGTAAGCTAGGCAATTCGCTCACTGTTTATATATAGTATATGTTACTGAGAAAGGTAAGCATGTTTGATCTTTACTTTCCAAAAAACACAAAGGGCATTCATATGAGCCTCTCTGAGAATGTTGAGGAGTGAACTCCCTCCATTCTTGAGAGCGTATTTCAAGAATGAATTTGGGTATTAAGTTAGAACTTTCAGAGGATGCTTAGAGGAGAAGATCAATAGACAAAAAGACAATATGGGCACGCTACTACTAGTATTACTACCACTTCTACATTTACTACAGCTATTACTTAAATAACAACTGCTTGCAAAGCTATCAGCTATGTCATAGCAACGGCAGTTGCACTGGATTGAAACTTCCAGGATATGATGAGAGGAATGTTCAACAGACCTAAAGGCAATACGCTAACATTATTGCTGCTGCTAGTGCTATTACTACTGATGCTACTATTGGGACTACTATTACAACTATGCCTAAGGGTATGAAGGTGAAATTTTCAGATAATTTTGAGGGAAGAAGAACCAAATCACAACACGCTGTCTGTATGCAGGTTGTCGAAAGGTAGTATCAGCAATATCTTGAGAACACTTCGGTATGTGAAGTTAAAACTTACAGGGCTTGTTGAGCTAACCAAAAGAAATATTTACATCCTATTGGAAGTACTTCTATTCATACTATCACTATTGCGGCTACTATTATTGCTACTTCTACTACTACTACCGCCAGTAGAGCTAAGGCTACTACTATTAATTTTACAGCAGCTAAAACTAATACTGCTGGTACTACTTCTTCTAAGGCTATTAAGGCCAAAAAATTGGGGAACATTGAAACTGTATTGAATTAAATCGGAACAGTTCTAGGCGAATACCCCCCCCCCCAAAAAAAAAAAATAACCCCCGTGGATGATAAGGCTTTCCAAATTTGAGAATTTTATTTTTTTAATTTCCGTAGGGGAATGGAGTTTCGGAACTTGTGTATTATGCGCCACTCACTCAAGTTTACGCTGTGTAGGGGTATATTGTATATGGGGAGGGGTATTTTTCGTGGGGTTAAACATACCAAACACATTTTGCATGCAGACCCGTTATGCTTGCCCCCCTCCCTAATTCGTAAATCTATAGCGCTAATTTATTTCTAAAGTAACGAAGAAACTAACAAAAAAAAAACGGTGTGTTCTCGAATTTTAGACAGCGTAAACTTGAGTGAGTGGCGCCTAATACGAATGTACGAAAATTCCATCCCCCAAGGGAATTAAAAAAAGGAAGGGCATTATTGGGGGGGTTAAATTCCCCCCCCCCCAATTCACTATATTCATTTATTTTATTTTACTGTGTTCATGGCCGTATATTTGGCTTTAAAATACACATATTTGTCTATCCATCTAATATGCAGAATAATTGCACCAAGCACATTTTGCATGCAGGCCTGTTAGACTTACCCCCTCCCCCCCTCTAATGCGCACATCTATAGCGCAAATTTATTTCTAAAATAGCGAAGAAACTAACAAAAAAAAACAAAAAACTGTGTGTTATCGAATTTTAAACAGCGTAAACTTCAGTGAGTGGCGCATAATACACAAGTACCAAAATTCCATCCTCCTACAGAAATTAAAAAAATTAAACTCAAGTAAAATTCTTAAATTTGGAAAGCCTTATTTTCCACAGGGGGTATATTCCGGCGGGGGGGGGTTATTCGCAAGGAGGGTAAACGCCGGCTACCAATCGGAACACATTAGGCCCACACAGGTTGTCAAGAGGGCGTATCAGCAATACTTCAGAAATGGTTCATGGTATTAAATTGAAACTTTCAGCGTGTGTTGAAGAAACCATAGGCGATGTGCCTATTCCTAATAATGCTTCTACTGTTACTGCAACGGTTGCTGCTATACCATCCAAGGGTATTAATGTGAAGCTTTGAATGAATATTTAGGCGGGTTTTGAATTAAATCAAAACGCATTATGAATATGTAGATTTTCAAAAAGGTGACAAAACATCTCAAGAACGGCTTACATTATTAGGAGTAAGTTGTGGCGGATTATGAACAAGCCAGAAGGCGCTACGTGTATACTATTAAACTACCAGTACAGTTAATTTAAATAATAACGCTAAGGGCATTAAGGCGAAATTTTTTGGGAACGTTCAGGGAGTTTCAATTAAACGAAAAAACTATATATTCAGGTATTCAAACCGCATATAAGCGAAATCATAGGCAGCACCACTCTATAATAGCTAGCAATATCATTTAAACTTTCAAAGGAACAAATTTGACTAGAAATAAAAAGTTTTAGTGCCCTTTTTAAGAGTCAAAAGTGATTGAGAATAAGCAGTCCTATGTTTCTAAGTCCACTAACAATGTTTCCAGGAATATTGGATATATCAACCCTACACAGTTATGCAATTTGCCCATTATACTACTTTTAGGCTACTACTATTATTACTTCTGTTCTTACGATTTAAATAAATCAAAAGAGTGTAAGTGCATCCAGGATGGCAAAGAGCATTGATAGAATTTCTAAGTAATGATGTTAAATTTTATTTTTCAGGTCAACTTAAGGAGGTATAAAACCAAATTAAACAATAATATTTGTGTTATGATTCAAACCTGTTGAAAAAGTTCGTCCAAATAAAAACAATAAGACGAACCATAGATTCTTGTAGAAAAAAAAACGGAAATACACATAAAAAATGGTCCACAAAAAAGATTATGTAAAAGAAACGAACAGAAATTAATTTAAAATCGTTTTCCACATAACAAGTTTTTCAAAGAAAAGTAAAGAGCTCCATTAAACCAACAATGACCAGAAATAAAGTCAAACTATCTTCCAAGCACAAAAAAAACACAAATCACCATCAATGAATAAATTAAACCCAAAACGAACAGAAATTACAATAAATAGCCGAGTTAAGCTCAAAAAGGGTAAAAACTAAAAACTAACATGAGTAGAGTTGACAATCCCCATACCTTCTCAAGATCAGAACATAATTTGCACTTTACTGAAAAAAACAAAAAAAATGATTGTGGATTGTCAGTTTGATATACATACATGTACTGATATTTCTTCCTGAAAGTCTAAATAATTTTTTAAATACGAAACTCATAAAAAGTGAAAATAATTTTTAAGTATTTTGTTTTCAGTAAACTGCAAATATGTTTTGGTCTTGAGAAGGCATGGGGGTTGTCAACCCTGCTCATGTTTTGCTCGTTTTGAGTTTGACTCAGTGTCTATTGTAATTTCTGTTGGTTTTGGGTTTCATTTATTTATTGATGGTGATTTTTGGAGTGCCAAGTCAAAGTCATTTTTCTCTGCAAATACTTATGCTTGCGATTAGTAAACCCCTTTAGACATACTGGCACATTGTGTTATAGGTTAAATCCTATATCCCTCCTCTATAAAAAAAACATCAACCTTAAGACCTACTGGCACATTATGTTACAGGTTAAATCCTATATACCTCCCCTAAAAAAATAATAATAATCAACTCTTAAGACCTACTGGCACATTATGTTACGGGTTAAATCCTATATACCTCCCCTAAAAAAATAATAATAATCAATTCTTAAGACCTACTGGCACATTATGTTACGGGTTAAATCCTATATACCTCCCCTAAAAAAATAATAATAATCAACTCTTAAGACCTACTGGCACATTATGTTACGGGTTAAATCCTATATACCTCCCCTAAAAAAATAATAATAATAAACTCTTAAGACTTACTGGCACATTGTGTTACAGGTTAAATCCTATATACCTCCCCTAAAAAAAAAAAAAAAAAAAAAAAAAAAAAAAATTGAATTATTTTAAAAACTCTTGGAACCAATATTCATTTAAAAACCAATATTTAGAATAACAGAACGGGTTAAATGGGGAAACCTATAGAATCTGTTCAGACTCTAAGAGTAGCCTAGAGGCAGTGAAAAATATTTATATGTCTCAATCGGTTGCTCGAGAAATTATTTATTGCCCCAGTGAAATACAAAAAGTACTAGAAAAAGGAATCGAAATTGTGCTTGAGTGGGTGCCAGGGCATAAAGATATAGAGGGAAATGAATTAGCGGACGAAGTGGCGAAAAGTGCAGCGGAAGGAGATGGTCGTGTCTTGGAAACCATTATTCCAAAGATCGTAAATAGAATATCGGAAATTATAAAGCTATTAAATGAAAAGGCATTCGAAGACATTAAAGCATTTTCAATGAATAGATACATAGTGGACAAGAAAGATAAACGATTTCATAAAGCAGTGTATGGTGAACTAACTAAGTCGAAAGCGAGAATAATATTTAGACTAAGATCAGGACATGCAGCAACACAAGCATATAGAGCTAGATTTTACGGTGAAGATGGAAAATGTACATATTACAGTGAAATGGAGACAGTACATCATATGGTGTTTCAATGTCTGAGAACGGAGGAAAAAGAAAACAAATAAGGAAGTTCATGAAAGAAAGAAGAATAGTGGTTCAAGACGATTTACTAAGTAGTGAAAGATCTTCAAGAGATCTTCAAATTAATATTCAAGTTCATAAAAGACATTAACCAAATTAATACACTATGTTAAATATGTCTGTTGGATTCATAAGAAGTAAAGCCTCTCAAGTCCTCTGGGAAGAGGGGAGGATTCTACTTCCAGATTCCAGATATACACGACTCTTGGGTTTGAGGAGTCGTTCTTAAAGAGAAAGGATGAGATGGCTAGGACAATTTTTGTGGATGAAGGATGACAGATTGCCGAAGGTTGCCCTCTCCTTTGCTCTTTACGCTAAAGTTTGACTATCCCAATTTTTTAACAACAACTCCTTAAACAAAAGGATCGTCCAATTAGAATAGGAACCTTCTGAAAGTGCAAAAACTTTAGCGCAAAGAGTGAAGGTATTGAGGAAGGGGACAACCCCTTGATACATGGAATAATTTCTGTTCATTTTGAGTTTTAATACTGCCCCAACTTTCAGTTGAGAGAACTTGTTTTTTTAAATAACTTTTAAAAGAAATGGAGATAGCTAAGGAAGAAATTACTTCTGGTGTAATTTTTGAACGTTCTAAAAAGAAATTAACTAAACTATACAAAGGAGCAATAACTGATTAATAAAAAACTCAATTTTAAATATTAAACGAAATATGAGAACTAGATTAAACTGCAATGGGATGATTTATAAGAAAACATAAGCCTTTGGTTTAGCCACAACAAGCTTGAATTAGGAAATTCATTACTTATATATAAAAAAAAAAAAAATCTTAGAAGGCAAACAGTCTTCCCCTAATTCTTTGGATTGCTGTAGACACACTCTCCTGTACTTTTCATTACCGGAATAAACAGAATAGTAAAACATTCAGTGAGTATTCTCTATCTGTATTAAAACTAGAGCTTTGCCTGCTTTAAGTTACTACACACGTGATTTAATTATGACTGGTCTTCTGACTGGAGAACAGCTTTGAACGCTTCTCCGTAAACCAGATGTTAACGCCAACATAAAAGCACTATACAGACAAATGTAAGTCATTTCAAAAAGGGATAAAATAATGCATTCTTTTCACCAAAAAGAAGACAAGATGTTACTGATTACAACGAGCATAAATTCACTCTTCTAAATTATCAAACTGAAAGTTTTGCTTTGCCTATTGATTACTCTATATTGGAAGATAACTATATAATCGATATAATCGATATAATCGATAACTATATTGGAAGTATCGAACTATTTTATTTACAATGTAATTATTGTTATATTAATCTAGTAGCATAGGTTAACGATCGCTAAAATGTGGCACTTCTTTTTCTAAGATTTTTTAATGAGGAATTTCCAAACTAGGATTCTGAGCAAGAGTGCCTTTCCAACTGACTCAATCTTTATATCAGGGTCCCTTAAATAATACCTGTCTCTAGGAACATGAAGTAGTAAGTATATGATAAGCTAAAAGAAAACCAAATTAAGTTTTAATGAAACAAGTTGTTCAATTTTTATTAAAATAAAGCAAAAACAAAATGTTTTTTTTCAAATTATTCTTTTTTTCTTGTTTGTTGACTCAGGAAGCGGTTTCATGGTCGAGGAACAGAGGCAGTACAAGGAGCATAAGAGCTTGGATGGGCAGCAATTCGCTTATCGAAGGGGTGAGCAAAAAAATATCATTTATCACAAAAATATTAAGGGTTCTATTTCTTTTAAATTGTAAAAAGGGAGAGAAAGAAGCATAAACAACTTTACTGAGAATTTAATGAATTTAAGGTTGAGAACCCTTGATTTTCATTTAAATTTTACGATTAGAAGAAGCCTGTTCTGTTGCAACGACTTTTTATGTAAAAAATGAACGCCATTATACAAAAAGACGGCAACAGTAAACAGGCTTCCACAGAGTTTGTTGCGAATTACTGATCAGCTCTTTGATTCAAATTTCAACCTAGAAGAGAAAAAGGACGTCCATCGATTGAAGATAAAAGATATGTAAGGAAGTGATAAAAAAAGAAAAGAAAGAACAGTGCTAAAACTTAAAAGAAGACCAAATTTTTATTATGAATTATTATTTAAGACTGGTTACTTGTAATTAAACTATTTTTTTTCACAAAAGAGTCTCAAACAGACATGAAGAATAGCCGCCATAATATAACTTGACATTTTAAAGATAACTGATTTTGTAGAAAAAATCACTACTCTTTGTTCATTTTCAGTTTTGGGTTATGTTTAAAAGTTTAGAAAATTCTAAATGCGTTTAACTTCATTATTTATGATGCTCCTAAGAACCTTACATAGGTTTGATTGGCGGAATTGGGCTGTCCTGTATTTAATTAATTCAACAGAATATTATTAAGATAATATAATTTTACAAAAAAATTTCTTTCATTTCGTATTTAAATTTTTTGATGATGCCACCACCTTTAGATTTTTTAGTCTGTCTCTAGCATTAGCTGAAATATAACTATAATCTAATAGAAACAAAGTTTTATCCTTTCCATATAGAGCCAGGTTAAGCAAATCAATATATGTTGATCAAAACAGGGACATAATAAAATTAACAGTAGATAATAAAAGTAACAGCAGACATTAGAGAATTTTACGTATATATCTCTGCATGAATATTTTGCAAAAATTTTGCATTTCTCCATGCAAAAAAAACTTTTATTTTTACAATTCTCATCTGAACAGAATCCTCAACAAAAAACAGATCAGTGTTTTTAGTCATTATTTACCTTTATAGCACTTTTTTTAGTACCTTTATGGCACGAAATGGCTTATTTTTTAGTTATTTTATTCATGAAACACAATTGACATTTAACATTTTGCTCATTTCTTTAATTAGCGTTACTTATACGTAATTTTGAATCTCTGGGATAAATCCGATTTTTTTCGTGTTAGTAATTAAAAAAACTTTCAACAGAATTAGTCTTTCCAAGAAAAGTTAAGAGCTCCATTAAACCAAAAATGAGCAAAAATAGAATCAAATAATCTACCACGCGTAAAACTACCACAAATCAGCATTGATAAATAAAAGAAACCCAAAACAAACAAAAATTACAATAAATAACCGAGTCAAGCTCAAAATGAGCAGTAATTAACATGAGTAGACCTCAAAACCCCTATGTCGTCCCTAGGCCAAAGCATAATTTGCACAATACTGAAAAAAATACAAATGAAAGTGCATTGTCAGTTTAAAATACATAAACTAAGATTTGTTTCTTAAAATGTTAGTAGTATTTGATTTATTAAGGGTTATAAAAGTGAAAACATCTAATTTTTTTTTGTTCAGTTAAGTGCAAATTATGTTTTCGCCTTGGGAAGGCATAGAGGTTTTGAGCCTTAAACATGGCTAAAACAGGGGAATAGACACAATCTAACAGGGGAATACACAAGTTTTATTCTAAGACATAAGTTCTTAGACAAAAGGCTTAATACTTCACATCTGTCTTAATCCCTACCGGCGGTGCTAATCTCCTTTTTTGGCCCTTCAGCCAAGAGGAACCAATGGGGGTTGGGGATCAGCTATCCTCTACTTCCACACACCCTGTTTACCTTCCCCATTTTCTCCAGCTGTCTATTTAGAGCTGCATTGACTCTGGATGAGCGTGCAAAGTCACACCACTAACTCCCATTGCAAACAAAATAATCAGCGCCACCAAGACTAAAACCCTTGCCCTTCGGGACACATGATTCCAAGTCCTACCTTAATTAACGCAGTTTTATCTTTCGTGCATAACAATAATTACTTCAACATATTTATGAGGCACACTACTTAAAGATAAAAACTTCACTAAATCTATTCTATCTGGCGATTCTAATATCTGGTGATATTCAAGGACACCGGAAGAGAATTTTCCAGGTGGGGCCACACGCCAAAATAACAGTGGTGGTTGGGTGACAGTGAATATATTTCAAGATTTTTTTTGTAGAAATAAGTTTATTTTTAAATACTTTTAGGAAAAAACTCAAATATAAAGAACAATTAAATTACATGCAAAATCAAACAAAACACAGTATAGATACTGCATAGATACAACGTCTTGATTATATACTGGCCATGTAAAATGTATTTCTTTCATAACAGGACAATTCTCCGCGTCGAACTTAAATCTCTTATATATTCAAACATTTTTAAAAAAGTTACAGAACAGCAAAAGAAAAACAAAATCTAAACATACTATCCAGCTGTCAAATTGACCCTCTTTCTTTTTATTAGCCTATTCAATTGAAAAAAGAACAAGATTAAAAAAAATCGTCAAAGGAGGATATAGTTTGTAAAAAAAATGGAAGTAAAAATTGACTTGGGCCAATATTCATTAAAACTAAAAATGGAATTATCTTGACAATTGCTAGACCGACAGTATTGGATTTTTTATGCTGATTCGAAATATATAAAATTATTTCAGTTTAGTATTACCCGTCAAAAACTAAAAATTTGCGAAAATTTGCCTGATTTTTGAAAAAAGGGGGAACACCCCCAGAAAAGTGAGCGATCTTATTGAACATTCCTTTATTAGATGCATCATATCAGAGAAACCTGCCATAGAGGTTTCAAGCTACAATCTTCAAAATGTGGAGTTTCGCACTTTTTTTTCAGAAGAAATATCGTCGATGCATATTTATTTTTTTTTTTTGCTTTTTCCCAGGGATGATTATATCAAAGCGAAGGTCCAAGATGATTGGGAGGGAGCTCACTTAACCGTAAATTGAAAGCTCTTTTCTAAGTGACTATACAGGTTGGGCCAGGGGAAAGTCCAGTTTTCTGCCATTTTAGGGCATCAAACAATGACTTTACCCCAAAGAGGACGCATGTGCAATCAATTTAAAATTCTAAGAAGCTAATTGATTTAAAACTACCAATAACTATATTTTACACCTCCCAGTTGCAAAAGATGCATTGCTAAATGGTGGCAGAACTGGGTTCAATCAAGTTGATTCACTTTATAAAGTAATGACATAAGGCTACCTTAGGTGATCTGTAATTGCGTATCACCTATAATGACGAAGGGGGAGTCATTGTTTAGTTGGGGATAGGGTAGATTCCTAAAAAAGTGTATTTTAATGGACACACTGTTTTCTCTTCCTGAGGCTGTAGATAAATGTTCAAAGAGGTTGGGGTCAGTCGGAATTAATTGAAAGGTTTCTCTTTACAGCTAAATATTACATTCCCATATCTACCAGCACAGAGGTGGAAAAGGAAAGGCAGGTCGCTACATCATCAGCCTCTCCAGGAAATTTCTTTAGGGTGGCAGATACTGCTAGGAACTTAGTTTTCAGCAGTTTCGTATAGTCTTATTTTTCTTTCTCTATTGATATGAAGTACTTCAATGTATTTAAACAAAAGTATGCAATGTATTTATCGATAAGAAAATCATATCGCAGAGATTGTAATGATTTCAACTATGTAAAAGATCAAAAGTCTGTCTCCTCCTTAGCTCCTTACTCTTTACTGTGAAGTTTGGCTTTTGTCCAAATTTTTAAAGAAAATTTGCAATTGGAAAAAAAAGAAATTTCAAAGCACTAAAAAATGTTTGTTTAATGAGCAAGATGTTGAGAAGGGGGTAGTCCTCCATATATACAAAGTAATTTCAATTTCTTTTAAGTTTCAAACTTGCTCCTTACTTTAGTTGAAAAACCTTTTCTATTTTTTTAATTACATTTCATGAAACTGTAAAGAATTGTGAATACAATACTAAAGTATACTAAAGTAACGCAGAAAAAAGATCAATATTTAAATGATCTCTGTTTGGATTTTGTTGGGTAATCAAACAGTTCGTGGAAGCGAACTGTAAGTGAGGATGAATTATTACGCATATGAGGGGGGTCGCCCCCTCCTCAACACCTCGCTCTTTAAATTATGCCCCAATTCTCTAAAAAGGACTCCTGAAACACAAGATTCGTCTAATTAGAATAATAGTAAAAGGGGGGGGGGTACCAGCCCCACGACTCACCCCTGCTGCCATCTACAATTTAGTTTAATGCTGACAGTACCCCAAATATGGGCATAGAGTCCCTAGGGAGAATGATTGCGTAATCGGTCAATGACCTCTTTCTCCAAGGGTGCTGTTGTTTTTGGCACGCTCGAGGCGAATGTTATGATCCAGGAAAGAGTATTTGTTGTCGTTGTTTTTGGCCAAGTGCCCGCTAGGGGAGAATGTTATGATCCAGGAAACAGTATTTTTTGTTGTATGCTCGAGGCAAATGTTATGAGTTTCCAGAAATAGAAAACAGTTAGATCACGTGTTTCCTTCTCAGCCAATCAGAGGGCTTGTTTACATATTAGCGGCGGAGTGAATATAAGGAAAGGGTTTTTACTATAGTTTTATTAGTCTGTGAATAGAATTCAAAGGAGTGAGAAGAACAGTTTTGACATTACTCATTTGGATACATATTTGTTTTGATGGCGAGTGGAATGTTTACCCTATTAGAAGTTGATAGTGGAGTTGATGGTAATAATACAAGAGCACCAAACATTGCGGTGGATATTACGAAAGGATCGTGGCTTTGTCTGGAATGGGATGCAGTATGTGCAAGATATGTGATATCCTTGAGCAAATTTAAAATGGAAGATTAATTATGTTTCGCCGCAAAAGTTGATATAGCACATGTGAATAGACTTCAATGTGCTTTAAGTGCATTAGTGAAACATATCGAAGACAATAAACTTTATCGCTAATTGTACATGCGTAGTATTATTATTGTTGTAATTATTCAATAAAATTGTTTCGAAATCGAAAATGTTCCCTTTCTTTTCTGGTTAGGACTAACGAATCTGGGTCAGTCTAGAGTCAGCAGTCAGAGTGAAAGGACTGAAAAATGAATAAATTTGAAAAAGAGAAAATTAGATCAAATCTAGTGTTTATGGAAAAACATTTGATTTTGGATGATGATTTTCTCGAGTTATCTCTTCAACGCAGGATATTCTCTCAGGGAACACTTAACAATATAATGAAAAGTGATTCTCCCCCATTGGACTATTGTATGAAACTTTTAAAATGTGATTCAAATGCTTATACTCAATTTATTGATATATTAATTGGAGCAAAGCAGAATCATATTGTGGATATATTTTTGAAAACATTGCCAATGGATTCAATATAGATGGTTCCACCTTTTACAGGGGTAACGTCACAGAGATAGTCCTCACCTCTTTCCCCCACTTTGAATTTATCGAGCGAGGACAATTAGTTTCGTTCTAGCTGTGAGAGAGAGTTGACATCGGAAACACAAAATGTTCTATACATGTCCATTGTGCTTGTAAACTCTTGGCAGTTGGACTCAATGTGAGAATTGCACAAGTATTCCTGACTGTAGGGACAATCCCAAATTATAAAATCCATGTAAATCAATTAAATGATATACAACACATCTCAAAGGATATAATTCACGTCTTAAATACGCGTGTGACTCTCACCCTAGCAGACCCTAGTCCTCCATCTGTCACTATTACAAATATGACCAATGGGATAGGACTTACCCTGTCCTAATTGGGAAGAAGCTCAAACGTGATTTTAGTTTATTGTTACGAGTTTGGTATCGTCGGGGATTTAAATTATTCTGGGAAGAGGAATCTGGTCTACGATTCAACTGTTGGGGTAAAAAGACAATCTGGTTTCTACGTCATCGCTGTGACGACACTGCCTACTATGACTATAAAACCAGTGATTTTTATTTGGCAGTTACCGAATGTGATTCACCACTTGAAAACACTGTATGTGATATTGCTTCAAACAGACCGATTGAAACTCGTGAATTTCATAATATGAATGCAAATAGTATCATTGACTATACAAAGAGATATGACAAGAGTGAAGTTAAACGGGATCTCGTTTAACTTCTCGTCTCGGGATATCGAAAATAAACGGTATCTGCCACAAGGGCAAGGCTCAGAGGCCCCTCCTTCCTCCATTTCTGCGGGCAGGGGAGGGGGGGAGGTCAATTTTGGAGGGAAAAACAAAAATACTCAGAATCGAAAATAAACGGGATCTGCCTCAAGGGGAAGGGTCAGAGGCCCTTTGTTCCCCCATTTCTGAGAGCAGGGGAGGGAGGGGTCAAATTTGGAGGGAAAACCAAAAATACTCAAAATCGAAAATAAATGGGATCTGCGTCAAGGGGAAGGCTCAGAGTCCCGTCGTTCCCCCATTTATGAGAGCAGGGGAGGGGAGGGGGTCAATTTTGGAGGGAAAACCAAAAATACTCAGAATCAAAAATAAATGCGATCTGCCTCAAGGGCAAGGCTCAGAGGCCCCTCCTTCCTCCATTTCTGAGGGCAGGGGAAGGGGGGTCAATTTCAGAAGGAAAACCAAAAATACTCAGAATCGAAAATAAACGAGATCTGCGTCAAGGGGAAGGCTCAGAGGCCCTTCGTTCCCCCATTTCTGAGAGCAGGGGAGGGAAGGGTCAATTTTGGAGGGAAAACCAAAAATACTCAGAATCGAAAATAAATGGGATCTACCTCAAGGGCAAGGCTCAGAGGCCCCTCCTTCCTCCATTTCTGAGAGCAGGAGAGGGGGGGAAATGGTATGTGTTAAATATTTGGGTAAACATTCGACTATAAATAAGGCTATTGTGTCTTTCTGAACTTTCTGTGAGAGGCGAGGGTAAGTATTTAGTTTAAATAATTCTAGAAGGAATTGAGTTGTGAGACTGGTGCGGAAAAATGGTACGTGTGGGGTAAATTAAGTTTTGAGGGGGGTAAAAATGGTAGTTATTTAGTACCCAGTAAACAGGTGACTTGAAATGCTTCATTAGAAATAGTTTATTGCTAATGATACCTCCTCGACAGATATTTGTTTTATTGTATTTTATAGCTATTAGCCAAACGTTGCTCTGTGTTTGTCACACAAACTAGTAAATATTTATTGGTTCTGTGTGATTTTTTCTTTACTTGGTGGCCATTCAAAAAGCGAGGATTTCTGTTAAATAAATAATTCTTATACCTTTTAAAATAGCTTTTTGTGTCTTTCTGAACTTTCTGTGAGAGGTGGGGGTAAGTATTTAGTTTAAATAATTCTAGGAGGAATTGAGTTTTGTGGCTGGTGTGGAAAAATGGTACATGTTGAATATTCAGGTAAACATACGACTAAGAAACGCTTCACTATAAATAAGGCTATTGTGTTTTTCTGAACTTTCTAGGGCGGGAGTAACTATTTAGTTTAAATAATTCTAGGAGGAATTGAGTTTTATGGATGGTATGGCAAAACGGTATGTGTTAAATATTCGATTAAACATTCGACTATAAATAAGGCTATTGTGTCTTTCTGAACTTTCTGTGAGAGGCGAGGGTAAGTATTTAGTTTAAATAATTCTAGGAGGAATTTAGTTTTGCAACTGGTGCGGAAAACTGGTACGTGTGGGGTAAATTAAGTTTTGAGGGGGTAAAAATGGTAGTTATTTAGTACCCAGTAAACAGATGACTTGGAATGCTTCATTAGAAATAGTTTATTGCTAATGATACCTCCTCGACAGATATGTTTTTTTATTGTATTTTATAGCTAATAGCCAAACGTTGCTCTGTGTTTGTCACACCAACTAGTAAATATTTATCGGTTCTGTTTGATTTTTTCTTTACTTGGTGGCCATTCAAAAAGCGAAGATTTCTGTTAAATAAATAATTCTTATACCTTTTAAAATAGCTTTTTGTGTCTTTCTGAACTTTCTGTAAGAGGCGGAGGTAAGTATTTAGTTTAAATAATTCTAGGAGGAATTGAGTTTTGTGGTTGGTGTGGAAAAATGGTACATGTTGAATATTCGGGTAAACATACGACTAAGAAACGCTTCACTATAAATAAGGATATTGTGTTTTTCTGAACTTTCTAGGGCGGGAGTAACTATTTAGTTTAAATAATTCTAGGAGGAATTGAGTTTTATGGATGGTATGGAAAAATGGTATGTGTTAAATATTCGGGTAAACATTTGACTATAAATAAGGCTATTGTGTCTTTCTGATGTTTCTGTGAGAGGCGAGGGTAAGTATTTAGTTTAAATAATTCCAGGAGGAATTGAATTTTGTGGCTGGTGCGGAAAAATGGTACGTGTGGGGTAAATTAAGTTTTTAGGGGGGTAAAGTCGACATACCTTTATTTCATTTTTTAAGGTTAATTTAGACGAGGTTAAGTGCACGCACGTAACCTCGGCTAAATTAACCCTAAAAAAATGAAATAAAGGTATGTCGACTTTGCATGTCTCTCTCAGTTTGCGCCGTTGCGGTGTGTAACCAATCACCAATCAAGTGATCGTATATTGAGCAATCTCCGCTGTCTCTGATTGACCCCCTAAAAAAAAATGGGTGTTGTCTAAAAAACCAGTCTGGTTGAAAACGTGGAGTGTTCGTACTGCTCACTTTTTTGCAATGTGTAGGAACCAGTGGGGAATCCCCACTCGCTTGGAAAGGTACCAAGGATAAGCAAGCAAATAGCATGTCGTTTCAAAACGTGTTTAATCACATGTAGAGGTCCCATAGAATGAAAATTCTGTGTTGTGCATGCAAACGGCGAATTCAAGAATGAGTTTTTTTACTTACTTAGAATTTTATCATAATTTCTTAAATGAAATTTCTTTTTTGTATCCAAGAGGTGAAATCAATAAAGAGTTTGTTACTTACTTTCCTTTTTTTTATAATTTCTTGAATAAAATATCCGTATCGTATTGCGTATCCAAGAGGGGTCTTCAAGAAAGAGATTGTTACTTACTTAGAATTTTCTGGTAATTTCTTGAATAAAATTTCTGTATTGTATTGCGTATCCAAGAGGGGACTTCAAGAAAGAGATTTTTACTTACTTAGAATTTTGTCATAATTTCTTGAATGAAATTTCCGTATTGGGTATCCAAGACGTGTATTCAAGAAAAGTTTGTTACTTACTTACAAATTTTTTATAATTTCTTGAATGAAATATCTGTATTGTGCATCCAGGAGGAGAATTCAAAAAACAGCTTGCTACTTACTTACAATTTTTTCATAATTTCTTGAGTGAAATAGCTGTATTGTCTGTCCAGGAAGCGAGTTCAAGAAAGAGTTTGTTTGCAATGTTTTTCATAGTTTCCTGAATTAAATTTCTGTATTGTGCAACCCAATGGTGAATTTAAGAAAGGGTTAGCTACTTACTAAGAAATTTTTCGTAATTTTTTGATTGAAATGTCTTTTTTTGTATATCAAAGAAGCGAATTCAAGAAAGAATTTGTTACTCATTTACTTACAATTTTTCATAGTTTCTTAAATGAAGTTTCTGCACTGTGTATCCAAGAGGTGACTTCAGGAAAGAGTTTGTTACTTGCTTACAATTTTTTCATAATTTATTGAATGAAATTTCCGTATTGTATATCCAAGGGGTGAAAACAATAAAGAGTTTATTACTTACTTGCGATTTTTTCATAATATCTTGAATGAAGCATCTGTACTGTATATCCTAGAGGTGAAATCAATAAAGAGTTTGTTACTTACTTACAAATATTTTCATAATTTCTTGAATGAAATTTCCATATTGTGTATCCAAGAGATGACTTCAAGAAAGAAATTGTTACTTACTTAGAATTTTTTTCATAATTTCTTGAATTTAATTTCTACATCGTGTATCTAAGTCGTGAAAACAATAATGAGTCTGTTACTTACTTAGAATTTTGTCATAATTTCTTGAACGAAATGTCTTTTTGTTTATCCAGCAGGTGAATTCAAGAAAGAATTTGCTACTTACTTACAATTTCTTCATAATTTCTCTAATGAAATTTCTGTATTGTGTATGCAAGAGGTGACTTCAGGAAAGAATTTGTTACTTACTTACTTACAATTTTTTCATAGTTTCTTAAATGAAGTTTCTGCATTGTGTATCCAAGAAGTGACTTCAGGAAAGAGTTTGTTACTTGCTTACAATTTATACATTATTTTTACACAGGTAACAGTTTCGACATGTAGACAAGATATGGTTTACGATATTAGTAGAAGAGTAAGCCTTTCTTTTATTGATCTTCCATTGAATGCTAATACCCGAAAGGTGACGATTGGATGTATAAGTAGGTAGTGTGTTACCTGCAACAGTAGTAAGGAGTTGTCCTCTATCATCAACGATTATTTTTATGTTGGCATTCTCTTTGAGTGCAATCATCTCTGGAGATCTCAATCTCGCATAACCACCAACATAAGAGTTGAATTTTTTCGGTATTCCAAAGAAATTCAATTCCTTACTGTCATGACAATGCATGCATACATTTCCAATAGTGCTTCCACTTGTACTTGTTTCATAGTTTAAATACTTATCCATGTTGGCATTCAATGCTACAATAACCTTGTTATGTGAACAAACTCTATTAAAATACTCCATCCTCACTTTTTTAGAGATATTAGTTATGTGTTTATCGTTCCACTGTGTAAAAAATACTGATTTAATACATGCAATAAACTAGGTAGTGTCGATAACCGGCCATAAAGCAATAGTGAGAAAGCCACATCGTGTCTCTGCGCAAAAAATAGAGTACAATTTTTAGAGCTATAAAAATATCTGTCGAGGAGGTATCATAAGCAATAGCCTACTTCTAATGAAGCATATCAAGTAACCTTTTAACCGGGTACTAAATAACTACCATTTTTAATCCCCCTAGCATTATATTGGTTTACGCTGAAAATAATTGAACAGGAAAAATAAAAGCCAGATAAATATTTACTAGTTCGTGTGATAAACACAGCGCAATGTTTAGCTAGATAAGAAGAAGAAGAAGAATACGGATAATTAATAGTATTTTGTTCACCATTTTACATGAATAAACTGATTTAGTCGAGGAAATGAATCCTTATTCTAGAAGTCCTGTTCCTAAAAGTTAATCTAGAATAAAAGAATGAGGTAATTATATTGGCTTACACTGAAAATAATTTAACAGAAAAAAAAACCGATAAAAATTTACTAGTTGGTGGAACAAACACAGAGCAACGTTTGGCTTATAGCTATAAAATACAATAAAAAATATCTTTCGGGGAGTTATCATTAGCAATAAACTATGTCCACTTAAGCATTTCAAGTCATCTGTTAACCGGGTATTAAATAACTACCATTTTTTACCCCCCTCAAAACTTAATTTACCCCACACTCACAATTTTTCCGCACCAGCCACAAAACTCAAGTCGTCCTAGAATTATTTAAACTAAATACTTACCCTCGTCTCTCACAGAAAGTTCAGAAAGACGCAATAGCCTTATTTATAGTCGAATGTTTACCCAAATATTTAACACATACCATTTTACCGTACCATCCATAAAACTCAATTCCTCCTATAATTATTTAAGTTAAATTGTTGCTCCCGACTTAGAAAGTTCAGAAAAAACTCAATGGCCTTACTTATAGGAAAGCGTTTCTTAGTCGTATGTTTTTCCGAATATTTAATATGGACTATTTTTCCATACCAGTCACAAAACTCAATTCCTTCTAGAATTATTTAAACTAAATACTTACCTCCGCCTCTCACAGAAAGTTCAGAAAGACACAAAAAGCTATTTTAAAAGGTATAAGAATTATTTATTTAACAGAAATCCTCGCTTTTTGAATGGCCACCAAGTAAAGAAAAAATCACACAGAACCGATAAACATTTACTAGTTGATGTGACAAACACAGAGTAATGTTTGGCTAATAGCTATAAAATACAATAAAAAAATATCTGTCGAGGAGGTATCATTAGCAATAAACTATTTATAATGAAGCATATCAAGTCATCTGTTCACCGGGTACTAAATAAATACCATTTTTACCCCCCTCAAAACTTAATTTACCCCACACGTACCATTTTTCCGCACCAGTCGCAAAACTGAATTCCTCCTAGAATTATTTAAACTAAATACTTACCCTCACCTCTCACGGAAAGTTCAGAAAGACACAATAGCCTTATTTATAGTCGAATGTTTACCCGAATATTTAACACATACCATTTTTCCATACCATCCATAAAACTCAATTCCTCCTAGAATTGTTTAAACTAAATAGTTACTCTCGCCCTAGAAAGTTCAGAAAAACACAATAGCCTTATTTATAGTAAAGCGTTTCTTAGTCGTATGTTTACCTGAATATTCAACATGTACCCTTTTTCCACACCAGCCACAAAACTCAATTCCTCCTAGAATTATTTAAACTAAAAACTTACCCCCGCCTCCCACAGAAAGTTCAGAAAGACACAAAAAGCTATTTTAAAAGGTATAAGAATTATTTATTTAACAGAAATCCTCGCTTTTTGAATGGCCACCAAGTAAAGAAAAAATCACACAGAACCAATAAATATTTACTAGTTGGTGTGACAAACACAGAGCAACGTTTGGCTAATAGCTATAAAATACAATAAAACAAATATCTGTCGAGGAGGTATCATTAGCAATAAACTATTTCTAATGACGCATTTCAAGTCACCTGTTTACTGGGTACTAAATAACTACCATTTTTACCCCCTCAAAACTTAATTTACCCCACACGTACCATTTTTCCGCTTCAGTCACAAAACTCTATTCCTCCTAGAATTATTTAAACTAAATACTTACCCTCGCCTCTCACAGAAAGTTCAGAAAGACACAATAGCCTTATTTATAGTCGAATGTTTACCTGAATATTTAACACATACCATTTCCCCCCCCCCCTCCCCTGCTCTCAGAAATGGAGGAAGGAGGGGCCTCTGAGCCTTGCCCTTGAGGCAGATCCCATTTATTTTCAATTCTGAGTATTTTTGATTTTCCCTCCAAAATTGACCCCTCTCCTCCCCTGCCCTCAGAAATGGGGGAAGGAGGCGCCTCTGAGCCTTGCCCTTGAGGCAAATCCCGATTATTTTTGATTCTGAGTAGTTTTGGTTTTCCCTCCAAAATTGACCCCCCCCCCCTCCCCTGCCCTCAGAAATGGAGGAAGGAGGTGCCTCTGAGCCTTGCCCTTGAGGCAGATCCCATTTATTTTCGATTCTGAGTATTTTTGTTTTTCCCTCCAAAATTGACCCCTCCCTCCCCTGCTCTCAGAAATGGGGGAACGAAGGGCCTCTGAGCCTTCCCCTTGAGGCAGATCCCGTTTACTAATGCACACACATACAGACGACAAACAGACGACAACACACACACACACATACAGACGACACACACACAGAGATGCCATACACACAGAGACGAAACACACATAGATACGACACATGCACAGAGACGATACACAGACACAGAGGCAACAAACACACAGAGACAAAACACACATAGCGACGACACACGCACAGAGACGAAACGCACACACACACACACACAAACGACACACACACACAGAGAGAAGACACACGCACAGAGACGACACACACACACACACAGACAACACACACACAGAAATGACACACACACACACATAGCGACGACACACGCACAGAGACGACACACAAACATAGCGACGACACCCACACGGAGACGACACACACACAGAGAAGACACACGCACAGAGATGACACACACAGAGACGACAGACACAAAGAGAGGACTCACACACAGAGAGGACAAACATACAGAAACGGCACACACACACAGAGACGACACACACACATAGCGACGACACACTCACAGAGACGACACACACACAGAGACGACGCACACACAGAGAGAAGACACACGCAGAGAGACGACACACACACAGAGACGACACACACACAGAGATGACACACACACAGAGAAGAAACAACCAGAGAGACGACACATGCACAGAGACGATACACACACAGAGACGAGACACACAGAGACGACACACTCAAAGTGACGACTTACACATAGAGACGACACATACAGAGAGACGACAAACACACAGAGACGACACAAACACAGAGACAACACACAGACGCACAGACGACAAACACACAGAGACAACACACAGACAGAGACGACACACACACAGATACGAAACACACAAAGAGACGACACACACACAGACACGACGCACACACAGTGTCGACTCACACACAGAGAGGACAAACACACAGAAACGAGAGACACAAAGAGACGACTCACACACAGAGAGGACAAACACACAGAGACGACACACACATAGACAACACAGACACAGAGACGACAGACACACATAGACGAAACACACACAGAGACGACGCATACACAGAGGCGACACACCCACAGAGACGACAAAGATAAAGAGAAAACACAAACACAGAGACGACACACCCACAGAGACAACACACACATAGAAACGACACACACACATAGAGACAGCACACACACAGACACGACACCCACACAAAACGACACACATACACAGAGACGACACACACAAAGTGACGACTTACACATAGAGACGACACAAACACAAAGACGAAAAACACACAGAGACGACACACATATAGGAACAACACACACACACACATACGACAGACACACAGAGACAACACACACATAGAGACGACAAACATAGATGCGAAACATAGAAAGAGGCAACGCATGCACAGAGACGACACACACATAGAGCTGACTTACACACAGAGAGGACAAATATACATAGACGAAAGACACAAACACAGAGAGACGACAGATACAAAGAGACGACACGCATGCAGTGAGGACAAACGCACAGAAACGACATGCACACACACAGACGACACACACATAGAGACAACACAGACACAGAGACGACACAGACACAGAGACAAACAGTGGCGCGCCACAGTAAGTGAACCTAGATCAACCCAACTTTTTGGATATCTCTTTCACTATGACTCTGTTTGTGTGTCGTGTCTGTGCGTGTGTCGTCTCTATGTGTGTGTCATCTCTTTGGGTCTCTGTGTGTGTTGTGGGAAATTTTTGATCCTTGGTGTGTCGGACAAAGTTAAGGGTGTTGAGATGAAGCTTCAGGGAATTTTGAGAGGTATTCTAGACAAAATCAAAAGGTACTGTGGTCATCTAAGCTATCAATAGTAAGGGATATACAACACCTTAGGAATGGTTAAGGTTATTAATTTGAAACTTTCTGGACAATTACTACTTAAACGGGTACAACTACGAATGTTAATACTTTGATTCTGACCACATGCGACAGCGACGACCTGCAACTGTGGCTGGGACTACTTTCAGGAAGTTTTGAGAGGGGGAATGTTTCTTGGCACTATTTAAAAAACGGTCAGAAATTAAATGAAAAAATAAGTTTTTTTAACTGAAAGTAAGGAACAACATTAAAACTTAAAACAAACAAAAATTATTACGTATTTGAGAGGATTGCCCACTCTTCAATACCTCAGTTTTGCAAAAGTTTTTTAGAACTTTTAAAAAGGCTTATTGCTCTAATACCTATTCTTCAATAATTTGAACAACAAGTCAAACTTTTCCGCAAAGAGTGAAGTATTGACGAGGGGGCAACCCCTTCAAATACGTAATAATTTCTTTTCGTTTAAAGTTTTAATGTTGCTCCTTATTTTAAGTTGGAAAACATGGTTTTTTTAAATTAATTTGTTTTACAAGAAGAATATATAGTACTGCTAGTAGAATGCTAATATTGAATTCTATGGAACTATGTTCCTTCCCGTGCTATTCTAGGAGCTTATGTTCCTTGGCGTCTTTCCAGAGCATGTACTTATGGATTTGCATGCCCTATGTTCCTTGGCGTCTTTCCAGAGCATGTACTTATGGATTTGGGTGGATTATGTTCCTTCCTGTGCTATTTGGAGAGATTACGTTCCTTGACACCTTTTCAGAGCATGTACTTGGGGATACCTTTCCAATCAACGTTATTAAACATGTTTTTACAATCGGAATTCTTTTATTGACATTTGCAAAAAGGGATAAGGAATTCGCAAATTGGACTCTATGAATGATATTAATCAATGTTTGAATAATAGGAGTGTGATTGATTCTAATTAGTGGTTGGATAATTTTTTAACAAGAAATCTCTGAATAAAATATTTTTGGAGGGATGGGAGCGAGGTGTCTTAGAGTACTTATAGTGGTGTTATTTTGTGAGATTACGTTCCTTGGCACCTTTTCAGAGCATGTACTTATGGATACCTTTCTAAGCAACTTGCTTAAACACGCTTTTACAATCGGAATTGTTTGATTGACATTTGCAAAAAGGGATAAGGAATTCGCAAATTGGACTCTATGAACGATATTGATTAATGCTTGAATAATAGGAGTGTGATTGATTCTAAATAGCTGTAAACAAAATTAAGTTGTTTTAAAAGTAAAATATTGAGAATTGGGACAATTCATCTTTAAATGGGGAGTATTGTGGTAAAGCTTTCTAATTTAGTCAATTATTAATTGAGTAAAAATATATTAAGACGCAAAAACAACGTTTCAAAATACCACTTTTTAAGATAAAGATACAAGTCGTGGAATGTGTGGGCTTGGAGGGATATTGCTCAATAACCAATTTCCTGGCTAATTGCGTCAATGTACTGGAAGGAGGTGGTTAGTTTTTCATATATATACCCCGATTTTTGAGACTGAAGGCAGACTTTTTGACTTGCAGGGTGAACCTCTGCCCGTTTATTTTCTCATTAGAAATACCTTGGGATTTTGTCAGATCAATGTAAGTGTCTGTATCTTATTATATATTATTGTAGTTTTTGAGACTTGTGGTCTACTTGGGGCAGCCAGTCCCAGTAGCATATCTATATCTGTAATTATTATGTGTAAATTGAATAAAAGTATTGTATTTAAGACAACCTCTCTACGATCTACCTTTAGCCCCTTGAACATACCCAGTCGGTACGCCTTATTAGTTCGGTCACAGCCTAAGGCGCGCTACCAAAGTTAAATTACCTTAGGGCCAGAGTTTATCTCCCCTATAAAGGGAAAATAAAGGCATCTAAAACACCCAAATACCATAAATATACACTTCACAACAGTGTCCTTACTAAAAAACTACTGCATTAAAAAAAAATTAAATTTATCATACGACCTAAATTATTTCATCAGATACGCCAGCACTCATAAACGATCCTTTTGAAATTCTTCTAACAACATCGATTCTCAAGGTAAAAGTTTAAATCAAACACTTTTAGGATATCGAGTGTCCTTACTAAAAAACTACTGCATTAAAAAAATAAATTAAATTTATCATACGACCTAAATTATTTCATCAGATACGCCAGCACTCATAAACGATCCTTTTGAAATTCTACTAACAACATCGATGCTGAAGGTAAAAGTTTGAATCAAACACTTTCAGGATGTCGAGTGTCCTAACTGAAAAACTACTGCATTAAAAAAAATAAATTAAATTTATCATACGACCTAAATTATTTCATCAGATACGCCAGCACTCATAAACGATCCTTTTGAAATTCTGCTAACAACATCGATGCTCAAGGTAAAAGTTTGAATCAAGTACTCTAAGACACCCCGCTCCCATCCCTCCTTTTTTTAGAGCTATGATCGCAATGAATGGTACCTGTTATCAGACAAAATGCCAATTGCCAAAAAAAAAAAATAGCACACACCATGTGAATGTGCTTTCAAAAACCGATCTGGTTGAAAACATGTTTGTTATCGTTAACCATTTCCAAAGATTGATATTGTTCCAATCAGAAAAAAACGTCAATTGCCCAAAATAAATAAATAACACACACCATGCTGAATGTGACAATTGTTCCAAATTTGTAATAAATATCTTGCTTTTTGCATTGTGTAGGAACCGGAGGGGAATCCCCGCTCGCTTGAAAAGGTACCAATGAAAGGCAAGCAAAACGTGTTTAATCACGTTTAGAGGTCCCATAGAATAACATTGGAAGGAACATAGCACTATAGAATAGCATGGGATGGAACATAAACCCTTATAATAGCATAGGAAGGAACATAATCCATCCAAATCCATAAGTACATGCCCTGAAAAGGTGTCAAGGAACGTAATCTCCCCAAATAGCACCATTATAAGTACTCTAAGACACCTCGCTCCCATCCCTCCAAAAATATTTTATTCAGAGATTTCTTGTTAAAAATTACCCAATCCCTAATTAGAATCAATCACACTCCTATTCTTCAAGCATTAATCAATATCGTTCATAGAGTCCAATTTGCGAATTCCTTATCCCTTTTTGCGAATGTCAATCAAACAATTCCGATTGTAAAAGCGTTTTTAATCACATTGCTTGGAAAGGTATCCATAAGTACATGCTCAGAAAAGGTGCCAAGGAACGTAATTTCCCCAAATAGCACCATTATAAGTACTCTAAGACACCTCACTCCCATCCCTCCAAAAATATTTTATTCAGAGATTTCTTGTTAAAAAATTATCCAATCGCTAATTAAAATCAATCACGCTCCTATTATTCAAACATTAATTAATATCGTCCATAGAGTCCAATTTGCGAATTCCTTATCCCTTTTTGCATATGTCAATCAAAGAATTCCGATTGTAAAAACTTGTTTAATCACGTTGATTGGAAAGGTATCCCCAAGTACATGCTCTGAAAAGGTGTCAAGGAACGTAATCTCCCCAAATAGCACAGGAAGGAACATAATCCACCCAAATCCATAAGTACATGCTCTGGAAAGACGCCAAGGAACATAGGGCAAGAAAATCCATAAGTACATGCTCTGGAAAGACGCCAAGGAACATAAGCTCCTAGAATAGCACGGGAAGGAACATAGTTCAATAAAATTCAATATTAGCATTCTACTAGCAGTACTATATATTCTTCTTGTAAAACAAATTAATTTAAAAAAAACATGTTTTTCAACTTAAAATAAGGAGCAACATTAAAACTTAAAACGAACAGAAATTATTATTTATTTGAAGGGGTTGCCCCCTCGTCAATACTTCACTCTTTGCGGAAAAGTTTGACTTTTTGTTCAAATTATTGAAGAATAGCTATTAGAGCAATAAGCCATTTTAAAAGTTCTAAAAAACTTTTGCGAAAGTGAGGTATTGAAGAGTGGGCAATCCTCTCAAATACGTAATAATTTTTGTTGGTTTTAAGTTTTAATGTTGCTCCTTCCTTTCAGTTAAAAAAAACTTACTTTTTCATTTAATTTCTGACCGTTTTTTAAATAGTGCCAAGAAACATTCCCCCTCTCAAAACTTCCTCAAAGTAGTCTCAGCCACAGTTGCAGGTCGTCGCTGTCGCATGTGGTCAGAATCAAAGTATTAACATTCGTAGTTGTACCCGTTTAAGTAGTAATTGTCCAGAAAGTTTCAAATTAACAACCTTAGCCATTCCTAAGGTGTTGTATATCCCTTACTATTGATAGCTTAGATGACCCCAGTACCTTTTGATTTTGTCTAGAAGACCTCTCAAAATTCCCTGAAGCTTCATCTCAACACCCTTAACTTTGTCAGACACACTAAGGATCAAAAATTTCTTACAACACACACAGAGACTGTGTGTTTATCCTTACTAAAATCAAAGACACACACAGAGACGACACATACACAGAGACGACACACACGCACACAGAGACGACAAACATACAGAGAAGACACAAAAACAGAGACAACACACCCACAAAGACGGCACACGCACAGACACAACAAACAAACAGAGTCATAGTGAGAGAGATATCCAAACAGTTGGGTTGATCTAGGTTCACTTAGAGTGGCGCGACACTGTTTTGTCTCTGTGTGTGTGTCGTCTATGTGTCTGTGTTATCTCCATGTGTGTGTCGTCTCTGTGTGTGTGCATGTCTTTTCTGTGTGTTTGTCCTCTCTGTGTGTGAGTCGTCTCTTTGTGTCTGTCGTCTCTGTGTTTGTTCTCTCTGTGTGTGAGTCGGCTCTATGTGTGTGTCGTCTCTGTGCGTGTGTCGTCTCTTTGTATGTTTCGTATCTATGTTTGTCGTCTCTTTGTGTGTGTTGTCTCTGTGTGTCTGTCGTCTGTGTGTGTGTGTGTTGTTCCTATATGTGTGTCGTCTCTTTGTTTTTGTCGTCTCTGTGTGTGTGTCGTCTCTATGTGTAAGTCGTCACTTTTTGTATGTCGTCTCTGTGTGTTTGTGTCGTTTTGTGTGGGTGTCGTCTCTGTGTGTGTGATGTCTCTATGTGTGTGTGTCGTCTCTATGTGTGTGTCGTCTCTGTGGGTGTGTCGTGTCTGTTTTTGTGTCTTCTCTGTATCTGTGTCGTCTCTGTGTGTGTGTCGCCTCTATGTATGTGTCGTCTCTGTGTGTTTCGTCTCTGTGTGTCTGTCATCTCTGTGTTGTCTCTATGTCTGTGTCGTCTCTGTGTGTGTGTGTCGTTTCTGTGTGTTTGTCCTCTCTGTGTGTGAGTCATCTCTTTCTGTCTGTCGTTTCTGTGTGTTTGTGCTCTCTGTGCGTGAGTCGACTCTGTGTGTGCGAAGTTTCTGTGCGTGTGTCGTCTCTTTGTGTGTTTCGTGTCTGTGTGTGTGTCGTATCTTTGTGTGTGTTGTCTCTGTGTTTGTCGTCTCTGTTTGTGTGTCGTCTCTGTGTGTTTGTCGTCTCTGTGTGTGTGTCGTCTCTATGTGTGTTTCGTATCTGTGTGTGTGTCGTCTCTGTATGTGTGTCGTATCTGTGTGTGTGTCATCTCTGTGGGTGTGTCGTCTCTGTTTTAGTGTCTTCTCTGTATCTTTGTCGTCTCTGTGTGTGTGTGTGTTGCCTCTGTGTATGCGTCGTCTCTGTGTGTTTCGTCTTTGTGTGTCTGTCATCTCTTTGTCTGTGTTGTCTCTATGTGTGTCGTCTCTGTGTGTGTGTGTGTGTTGTTTCTGTGTGTTTGTCCTCTCCGTGTGTGAGTCGTCTCTTTGTGTCTGTCGTTTCTGTGTGTTTGTCCTCTCTGTGTGTGAGTCGACTCTGTGTGTGCGTCATTTCTGTGCGTGTGTCGTCTCTTTGTGTGTTTCGTATATGTGTGTGTGTCGTCTCTTTGTGTGTGTAGTCTCTGTGTGTGTGTCGTCTCTGTCTGTGTGTGTTGTCTCTATGTGTGTGTCGCCTCTATGGGTTTGTCGTCTCTCTGCGAGTGTCGTCTCTAGGTGTAAGTCGTCACTTTGAGTGTGTCGTCTCTGTGTGGGTGTTGTCTCTGTGTGTGTGTTGTCTCTATGCGTGTGTCGTCTCTATGTGCGTTTCGTATCTGTGTGTGTGTCGTCTCTTTGTGTGTGTCTCGTCTCTCTGTGTGTGTTGTCTATGTGTGTGTATCGTTTCTGTGTGTGTGTCGTCTCTATGGGTGTTTCGTCTCTGTGTGTGCGTCATCTCTCTGTGTGTGTGTGTCGTCTCTGTGCGTGTGTCTTCTCTCTGTCTGTGCGTCGTCTCTGTGTGTGTGTTGTCTCTGTGTGTTTGTGTCCTCTCTATGCGTGTGTCTTCTCTCTGTGTTTGTGTGTCGTCTCTGTGTGTGTGTGCCGTTTCTGTGTGTTTGTCCTCTCTGTGTGTGAGTCCTCTCTTTGTGTCTGTCGTCTCTGTGTGTGTGTGTCGTCTCTGTGCGTGTCTTCTCTCTGTGTGTGCGTCGCCTCTGTGTGTGTGTCGTCTATGTGAGTGTGTCGTCGCTATGTGTGTGTGTATGTCATTTCTGTGTGTGTTGTCTCTGTGTGTGTGTCGTCTCTGTGCGTGTGTCTTCTCTGTGTGTGTGTCCGTGTCGTCTCTGTGCGTGTGTCGTCGCTATGTGTCTGTCGTCTCTGTGTGTGTGTTGTCTCTGTGTCTGTGTATCGTCTCTGTGCGTGTGTCGTCTCTATGTGTGTTTCGTCTCTGTGTGTATATAATCTCTGTGTGTGGTTTCGTCTCTGTGCGTGTGTCTTCTCTCTGTGTGTTGTCATCTCTGTGTGTGTGTAGTCTCTGTGTGTGTGTCGTCGCTATGTGTGTGTTGTCTCTGTGTGTGTGTTGTCTCTGTGCTTGTTGTCTTTGTGTGTGTGTCGTCTCTGTGCGTGTATCGTCTCTATGTGTGTTTCGTATCTATGTGTGTGTCGTCTCTCTGTGTGTGTTGTCTCTATGTGTGTTTGTCGTTTCTGAGTGTGTGTCCCATCTCTCTGTGTGTGTTGTCTCTGTGTGTATCGTCTCTGTGTGTGTGTCATCTCTGTGTGTGTGTGTCGTCTCTGTTTGTGTGTGTCGTCTGTGTGTGTGTCATCTGTGTGTGTGTGTCGTCTCTGTGCATGTGTGTTCTCTCTGTGTGTGTGTGTCGTCGCTATGTGTGTGTGTCGTCGCTATGTGTGTGTGTGTCGTCGCTACGTGTGTGTCGTCTGTGTGTGTGTGTTGTCTATGTGTGTGTGTCGTCTCTGTGCATGTGTCTTCTCTGTTTGTCGTATCTGTGCGTGTGTCTTCTCTATGTGTGTGTCGTCTGTGTGTGTGTGTCGTCTCTTTGCGTGTGTCTTCTCTGTGTGTGTGTGTCGTCTCTGTGCGTGTGTCGTCACTATGTGTGTGTGTCGTCTCTGTGTGTGTGTGTTGTCTCTGTGTGTGTGTATCGTCTCTGTGCGTGTGTCGTCTCTTTGTGTGTTTCTTCTCTGTGTGTCATCTCTGTGTGTGTGTCGTCGCTATGTGTGTGTGTGTGTCATCTCTGTGTGTGTGTTGTCTCTGGGTGTGTGTGTCGTCTCTGTACATGTGTCTTCTCTGTGTGTTTGTCGTCTCTGAGCGTGTGTCGTCGCTATTTGTGTCTCGTCTATGTGTGTGTGTTGTCTCTGTGTGTGTGTCGTCTCTTTGCGTTTTTCTTCTCTCTGTGTGTGTGTCATCACTGTGTGTGTGTGTCGTGTCTGTGTTGTCTCTGTGTGTGTGTATCGTCTCTGTGCGTGTTTCGTCTCTATGTGTGTTTCGTCTCAGTGTGTGTGTGTTGTCTGTGTGTGTGTGTGTGAACATCGATGCTCAAGGTAAAAGTTTGAATCAAACACTTTTAGTATATCGAGTGTCCTTACTGAAAAACTATTGCATTAAAAAAAAAATCCTTTTGAAATTCTGCTATCAACATCGATTCTCAAGGTAAAAGTTTGAATCAACCACTTTTAGGATATCGAGTGTCCTTACTGAAAAACTACTGCATTAAAAAAATAAATCAAATTTATCATACGACCTAAATTATTTCATCAGATACGCCAGCACTCATAAACGATCCTTTTGAAATTCTGCTATCAACATCGATTCTCAAGGTAAAAGTTTGAATCAGACACTTTTAGCATATCGAGTGTCCTTACTGAAAAACTATTGCATTAAAAAAAAAAAATTTAATTTATCATACGACCTAAATTATTTCATCAGATACGCTTTACGTTCCAAAAGACACAAAGGGCATTCATATGAGCCTCTCTGAGAATGTTGAGGAGTGAACTCCCCTCCATTCTTAAGAGCGTATTTCAAGAATGAATTTGGGTATTAAGTTAGAACTTTCAGAGGATGCTTAGAGGAGAGGATCAATAGACAAAAAGACAATATGGGCACGCTACTACTAGTATTACTACCACTTCTACATTTACTACAGCTATTACTTAGATAACAACTACTTGCAAGGCTATCAGCTATGTCATAGCAACGGCAGTTGCGCTGGATTGAAATTTCCAGGATATGTTGAAAGGAATGTTCAACAGACAAAAAGGCAATACGCTAATACTATATTTGCTGCTAGTGCCATTACTACTGATGATACTATTGGGACTACTATTACAACTATGCCTAAGGGTATGAAGGTGAAACTTTCAGATAATTTTGAGGGAAGAAGAACCAAGTCACAACACGCTGTCTGTATACAGGCTGTCGAAAGGTAGTATCAGCAATATCTTGAGAACACTTCGGTATGTGAAATTAAAACTTACATGGCTTGTTGAGCTAACCAAAAGACAATATTTACATCCTATTGGAAGTACTTCCATTCATACTAGTACTATTGTGGCTACTATTATTGCTACTGCTACTACTGTCACTAGAGCTAAGGCTACTACTATTAATTTTACAGCAGCTAAAACTAATACTGCAGGTACTACTACTGCTAAGGCTATTAAGGCCAAAAAATTGGGGAACATTGAAACTGTATTGGATTAAATCGGAACGGTTCTAGGCGAATGCCCCCCCCCCCAAAAAAAACAAATAACCCCCGTGGAAAATAAGGCTTTCATAATTTGAGAATTTAATTTTTTTAATTTCCGTAGGGGGATGGAATTTCGGATCTTGTGTATTATGCGCCACTCACTCAAGTTTACGCTGTGTAGGGGTATATTATATATTGGGAGGGGTATTTTTTGTGGGGTTAAACACACCAAACACATTTTGCATGCAGACCCGTTATGCTTACCCCCCCCCCCCAATGTGCATATCTATAGCGCTAATTTATTTCTAAAGTAACGAAGAAACTAAAAAAAAAAACACGGTGTGTTCTCGAATTTTACACAGCTTAAACTTGAGTGAGTGGCGCGTAATACGAATGTTCCAAAATTCCATCCCCCTACGGAAATAAAAAAAAGGGAGGGCATTTTTTTTTGGGGGGGGGGTATACACCCCCCCCTTCCCATTCACTATATTCATTTATGTTATTTTACTGTGTTCATGGCCGTATATTTGGCTTTAAAATACAGTTATTTGTCTATCTATCTAATATGCAGAATAATTGTACCAAGCACATTTTGCATGCAGACCTGTTAGGCTTACCCCCCCCCCCCTAATGTGCACATCTATAGCGCAAATTTATTTCTAAAATAACGAAGAAACTAACAAAAACAAAATGGTGTGTTCTCGAATTTTACACAGCGTAAACTTCAGTGAGTGGCGCATAATACACAAGTACCAAAATTGCATCCCCCTACGGAAATTAAAAAAATTAAACTCGAGTAAATTCTCAAATTTGGAAAGCCTTAGTTTCCACAGGGGGTATATTTCGGGGGGGGGGGGGGGTATTCGCAAGGGGGGTAAACGCCCACCAATCGGAACACATTATGCCCACACAGGTTGCCAAGAGGGCGTATCAGCAATACTTCAGAAATGGTTCATGGTATTAAATTGAAACTTTCAGCGTGTGTTGAAGAAACGATAGGTGATGTGCATATTCCTAATAATGCTTCTACTGTTACTGCAACTGTTGCTGCTATGCCAGCCAAGGGTATTAATGTCAAGCTTTGAATGAATATTTAGGCGGGTTTTGAATTAAATCAAAACGCATTATGAATATGTAGATTTTCAAAAAGGTGACAAAACATCTCAAGAACGGCTTACATTATTAGGAGTAAGTTGTGGCGGATTATGAACAAGCCAGAAGGCGCTACGTGTAAACTATGAAACGACCAGTACAGTTATTTTAAATAATAACGCTAAGGGCATTAAGGCGAAATTTTTTGGGAACGTTCAGTGAGTTTCAATTAAACGAAAAAACTATATATTCAGGTATTCAAACCGCATATAAGCAAAATCATAGGCAGCACCACTCTATAATAGCTAGCGATATCATTTAAACTTTCAAAGGACCAAATTTGACTAGAAATAAAAAGTTTTAGCGCCCTTTTTAAGAGTCAAAAGTGATTGAGAGTAAGCAGTCCTATGTTTCTAGGTCCACTAACAATGTTTCCAGGAATATTGGATATATCAACCCTACACAGTTATGCAATTTGCCCATTATACTACTTTTAGGCTACTACTATTATTACTTCTGTTCTTACAATTTAAATAAATCAAAAGAGTGTAAGTGCATCAAGGATGGCAAAGAGCATTGATAGAATTTCTGTGGAATGATATTAAATTTTATTTTTCAGGTCAGATTAAGGAGGTATAAAACCAAATTAAACAATAATATTTGTGTTCTGATTCAAATATGTTGAAAAAGTTCGTCCGAAATACAAACAATAAGACGAACCATAGATTCTTGTAGAAAAAAACGGAAATACACATAAAATATGGTCCACAAAAAAGATTATGTAAAAAAAAACAAACAGAAATTAATTTAAAATCGTTTTCCACATAACAAGTTTTTCAAAAGAAAGTAAAGAGCTCCATTAAACCAACAATGACCAGAAATAAAGTCAAACTATCTTCCAAGCACAAAAAAAAACACAAATCACTATCAATGAATAAATTAAACCCAAAACGAACAGAAATTACAATAAATAGCCGAGTTAAACTCAAAAAGTGTAAAAAGTAAAAACTAACATGAGTAGAGTTGACAATCCCCATACCTTCTCAAGATCAGAACATAATTTGCACTTTACTGAAAAATAAACAAAACAATGATTGTGGATTGTCAGTTTAATATACATACATGTCCTGATATTTATTCCTGAAAGTCTAAATAATTTTTTTAATACGAAACTCATAAAAAGTGAAAATAATTTTTAAGTATTTTGTTTTCAGTAAACTGCAAATATGTTTTGGTCTTGAGAAGGCATGGGGGTTGTCAACCCTGCTCACGTTTTGCTGGTTTTGAGTTTGACTCAGTGTCTATTGTAATTTCTGATCGTTTTGGGTTTCATTTATTTATTGATGGTGATTTTACGCTTGGAAGAATGTTTGACTTCATTTCTGCTCATTTTTGGTTTAATGGAACTCTTTAATTTTCTTTGAAGAACTTGTTTAAATTAATTACACAAAAAGATGAATGCAACAGAAAAGACTTATACAGAATGAGTTTTACGAATTTACTACCTAACTATTGTATTACGGTACCTAGAAAAGAAAAAGGATGTCAATCATCTGAAAAAAATTATTCAAAAACATTGTTTTGACGATCTAAAAAGGTTAAGAAAGTTAAGTTTCCAGGACTCGCTAAATACATCATAAAAGGGAAAAACTTTGAAAAATTTGGAGTGCCTAGTCATAGTCATTTTTCTCTGCAGATACTTATGCTTGCGATTAGTAAACCCCTTTAGACATACTGGCACATTGTGTTACAGGTTAAATCCTGTATACTTCCCCTAAAAAAATAAACCCCTTAAGGCATACTGACACATTGTGTTATAGGTTAAATCCTATATCCCTCCTCTATAAAATAATAAAAAAAAATAATAATAATAAACCCTTAAGACTTACTGGCACACTGTGTTACAGGTTAAATCCTATATACCTCCCCTAAAAAAAGAGACAAATTCTGAATCATGTTACAAACTCTTGGAACCAATATTCATTTAAAAACCAATATTTAGAATAACAGATATACAAGACTCTTGGGCTTGAGGAGTCATTCTTAAAGAGAAGGATGAGATGGCTAGGACAATTTTTGTGGATGAAGGATGACAGATTGCCGAAGGTTGCCCTCTCCTTTGCTCTTTTCGCTAAAGTTTGACTATCCCAATTTTTTAACAACAACTCCTTAAACAAAAGGATCTTCCAGTTAGAATAGGAAACTTCTAAAAATACAAAAATATTAGCGCGAAGAGTGGAGGTATTGAGGAAGGGGGCAACCCCTTGATATATGGAATAATTTGTTCATTTTGAGTTTTAATACCGTCCCAACTTTCAGTAGAGAGAACTTTTTTTTTTTTTATAACTTTTAAAAGAAATGGAGATAGCTAAGGAAGAAATTACTTCTGGAGTAATTTTTGAATGTTCTAGAAAGAAATTAACTAAACTGTACAAAGGAGGAATAATTGATTAATAAAAAACTCAATTTTCAATTTTAAACGAAACATGAGAACTAGATTGAACTGCAATGGGATGATTTCTAAGAAAGCATAAGCCTTTGGTTTAACCACAACAAGCTTGAATTAGGAAATTCATTAATTATAGATAAAAAAAAAATCTCAGAAGGCAGTCTTCTCCTAATTCTTTGGATTGCTGTAGACACGCTCTCCCGTACTTCTCATTACCGGAATAAACAGAATAGTAAAACATTCAGTGAGTATTCTCTATCTGTATCAAAACTATAGCTTTGCCTGCTTTAAGTCACTACACACGTGATTTAATTATGATAAGTACTTTCGAAACATAAAGTACTAAACTGTAAGTATTCTCACCCCCCCCCCCAACAAATTCGTTGCTAGTCCGAGATTTTTGATATTAGAGGTTTTATTTTGACCCTATTTGTGGTCATTAAATGGTCTCACTTCTTTGATGCCAAATCCCAACTTTTAACAAAAACCTCTTTAATTTATCAACAACCTCTTCTAATTTTCTCTTTTTGTCAACATTCAAGGAAACGTTTTTGGACAATCCTGAATTTCCACTAAGATTCTGTAGTTTTTTTTTGTAGCAGTTAAGGTTCTTTTATAGTATTTCCATTAGGCCTAGCTTTTCCTTCTGGAAAATTGACTGGTCATCTCAAAAAAAAAAAAAAAAAACCTAGAGATACCCATGACAAAAAAGGGGTTTTGTCGGGTTTTCCAGCTTTGAACTCTTCTCCGTAAACCAGATGTTATCGCCAACATAAAAGCACTATACAGACAAATGTAAGTCATTTCAAAAAGGGATAAAATAATGCATTCTTTTCACCAAAAAGAAGACAAGATGTTACTGATTACAACGAGCATAAATTCACTACTCTAAAATATCAAACTGAAAGTTTTGCTTTGCCTATTAATTACTCTTTAACTATATTGGAAGTATCGAACTATTTTATTTACGATGTAACTATTGTTATATTAATCTAGTAGCATAGGTTAACGATCGCAAAAATGTGGCACTTCTTTTTCTAAGATTTTTGAATGAGGAATTTCCAAACTAGGATTCTGAGCAAGAGTGCCTTTCCAACTGACTCAATCTTTTTATCAGGGTCCCTTAAATAATACCTGGCTCTAGGAACATGAAGTAGTAAGTATATGATAAGCTAAAAGAAAACCAAATTAAGTTTTAATGAAACAAGTTGTTCAATTTTTATTAAAATAAAGCAAAAACAAAATGTTTTTTTTCAAATGATTCTTTTTTTTCTTGTTTGTTGACTCAGGAAGCGGTTTCATGGTCGAGGAACAGAGGCAGTACAAGGAGCATAAGAGCTTGGATGGGCAGCAATTCGCTTATCGAAGGGGTGAGCAAAAAAATATCATTTATCACAAAAATATTAAGGGTTCTATTTCTTTTAAATTGTAAAAAGGGAGAGAAAGAAGCATAAACAACTTTACTGAGAATTTAATGAATTTAAGGTTGAGAACCCTTGATTTTCATTTAAATTTTACGATTAGAAGAAGCCTGTTCTGTTGCAACGACTTTTTATGTAAAAATGAACGCCATTACACAAAAAGACGGCAACAGTAGACAGGCTTCCACAGAGTTTGTTGCAAATTACTGCTCAGCTCTGATTCAAATTTCAACCTAGAAGAGAAAAAGGACGTCAATCGATTGAAGATAAAAGACATGTAAGGAAGTGATAAAAAAAGAAAAGAAAGAACAGTGCGAAAACTTAAAAGAAGACCAAATTTTTATTATGAATTATTATTTAAGACTGGTTACCTGTAATTAAACTATTTTTTTTTCACAAAAGAGTCTCAAACAAACATAAAGAATAGCCGCCATAATATAACTTGACATTTTAAAGATAACTGATTTTGTAGAAAAAATCACTAATCTTTGTTCCTATTCAGTTTTGGGATATGTTTAAAAGTTTAGAAAATTCTAAATGCGTTTAACTTCATTATTTATGATGCTTCTTAGAACCTTACATACGTTTGATTGACGGAATTGGGCTGTCCTGTATTTAATTAATTCAACAGAATATTATTAAGATAATATAATTTTACAAAAAAATTTCTTTCGTTTCGTATTTAAATTTTTTTATGATGCCAACACCTTTAGATTTTTTAGTCTGTCTCTAGCATTAGCTGAAATATAACTATAATCTAATAGAAACAAAGTTTTATCCTTTCCATATAGAACCAGGTTAAGCAAATCAATATATGTTGATCAAAACAGGGACATAATAAAATTAACAGTAGATAATAAAAGTAACAGCAGACATTAGAGAATTTTGCGTATATATCTCTGCATGAATATTTTGCAAAAATTTTGCATTTCTCCAGGCACAAAAACTTTAATTTTTACAATTCTCATCTGAACAGAATCCTCAACAGAAACAGATCAGTGTTTTTAGTCATTATTTACCTTTATAGCACTTTTATAGTACCTTTATGTACGAAATGGCTTATTTTTTAGTTATTGTATTCCTCAAACACACCTGACATTTAACATTTTGCTCATTTCTTTAATTAGCGTTACTTATGCGTAATTTTGAATCCCTAGGATAAATCCGCTTTTTTTCGTGTTAGTAATTAAAAAACTTTCAACAAAATTAGTCTTTCCAAGAAAAGTTAAGAACTCCATTAAACCAAAAATGAGCAAAAATAGAATCAAATAATCTACCACGCGTAAAACTACCACAAATCAGCATTGATAAATAAAGGAAACCCAAAACGAACAAAAATTACAATAAATAACCGAGTCAAGCTCAAAATGAGCAGTAATTAACATGAGTAGACCTCAAAACCCCTATGTCGTCCCTAGGCCAAAGCATAATTTGCACAATACTGAAAAAACACTAATGAAAGTTCATTGTCAGTTTAAAATACATATACTAATATTTGTTTCTTAAAATGTTAGTAGTATTTGATTTATTAAGGTTATAAAAGTGAAAACATCTAATTTTTTTTTTGTTCAGTTAAGTACAAATTATGTTTTTACCTTGGGAAGGCATAGAGGTTTTGAGCCTTAAACATGGCTCAAACAGGGGAATAGACACAAGTTCTAGTCTAAGACATAAGTTCTTAGACAAAAGACTTAATACTTCACATCTGTCTTAATCCCTACCGGCGGTGCTAATCTCCTTTTTTGGCCCTTCAGCCAAGAGGAACCAATGGGGGTTGGGGGATCAGCTATCCTGTGCTTCCACACACCCTGTTTATCTACCCCATTTTCTCCAGCTGTCTATTTAGAGCTGTGTTGACTCTGGATGAGCGTGCTAAGTCAGACCACTAACCCCCATTGCAAACAAAATAATCAGCGCCTCCAAGACTAAAACCCTTGCCCTTACGGACACATGATTTCAAGTCCTACCTTAATTAACGCAGTTTTATCTTTCGTGCATAACAATAATTACTTCAACATATTTATGAGGCACATTACTTAAAGATAAAAACTTCACTAAATCTATTCTATCTGGCGAGTCTAATATCTGGTGATATTCAAGGGCACCGGCAAAAAATGTTCCGGGGGGGGGGGCAGACGCCAAAATAACAGTGGTGGTTGGGTGACAGGGAATATATTTCAAGATTTTTTTTGTAGAAATAAGTTTATTTTTAAATACTTTTAGGAAAAAACTCAAATATAAAGAACAATTAAATTACATGCAAAATCAAACAAAACACAGTACATTTTAAACAACAAGAATTCCTGGCAAAGGGATAACTTTATTTAATCAATAATATATTTAATTATTATGCATTTAATGTTAAAATAAAATCAGATTCAAACCAAAATTATAGAATGGTTTATTGCCTACGCATATTATGACAGATGTAAACTTGTCTCTATGTAATTTCCTACTCCTTAAAATAGTTTACAGAAAGAGTAGATCAACTCAAAAATCACCTTGCCTGCATAGATACAACGTCTTGATTTTATACCGGCCATGTAAAATGTATCTCTTTCATAACAGGACAATTCTCCGCGTCGAACTTAAATCTCTTATATATTCAGACATTTTAAAAAAAGTTACAGAATAGCAAAAGAAAAACAAAATTTAAACGTACTATCCAGCTGTCAAATTGACCCTCTTTCTTTTTATTAGCATATTCAACTGAAAATAGGACAAGATTAAAAAAAAATCGTCAAAGGAGGATATAGTTTGTAAAAAAAATGGAAGTAAAAATTGACTTGGGCCAATATTCATTAAAACTAAAAATGGAATTATCTTGACAATTGCTAGACCGACAGTATTGGATTTTTTATGCAGATTCTAAATATATAAAATTATTTCAGTTTATTATTACCCGTCCAGAACTAAAAATATGAGAAAATTTGCCTGATTTTTGAAAAAAGGGGGAACACCCCCAGAAAAGTGAGCGATCTTATTGAAAATTCTTTTATTAGATGCATCATATCAGAGAAACCTGCCATAGAGGTTTCAAGCTACAATCTTCAAAATGTGGAGTTTCGCATTTTTCGATCATAGGCAGGGATGGCTTATTAAATGGAATAATTTCTACGTCATCTTGGTCATCAGTAGTTTGGTCTTCGCCTGCCACGAGGTCGATCATAGGCAGGGATGGCTTATTAAATGGAATAATTTTTACGTCATCTTGGTCATCAGTAGTTTGGTCTTCGCCTGCCACGAGGTCGATCATAGGCGGGGATGACTTATTAAATGGAATAATTTCTACGTCATCTTGGTCATCAGTAGTTTGGTCTTCGCCTGCCACGAGGTCGATCATAGGCGGGAGTGGTGACTTCAGGATGAAACACCCGTCGCGATAAGTTACCTCCTGAACGATAAAAATAATCTTAAAAAAAATCTTTAAAAACAATCTCTGTTTGTACCCTGTATTCACAGAATAAGGGATTTGAAGGATCTGCCCACCCCCCGAAACAAATTCCTGCGTACGTGCCTGATTCTGGCTTCCATCTAAATTAGATCGAGCTTCCCCGGATGTACTAGAATATGACACGTTTCTTCACCTGAAGAATCCCACTTTCTAATCGAATATATTACGAGTATATAAGTGAATACGGAGGTCAATAATTTTAATATTCTGTGTTTTGAGCAAACTGCTAAAATGAAAATAATTTGATCTTTACCAAGATCTTAGACGCAATAGATACCCCTGGGCAGGGGTGTTCTGAGGGGGGGCGCCGCCCCCCAACTTTTTTGAATTCGGTAAAAGTCTCACCGAAGGCATAAATTCTGGCAGAAATTTTGCAAAATCGGCCAAAATTTAGCAAAATTCATGATTTCTGCCGAAAATTCGGCATAGATTAGGTAAAATTTCGATTCGGTAAAATTAACCTTGTTTTGGTATTTAATTTATTCATTTTTTTAAAGAAAGTTTTTAAAATAGACCTGAAACTTAACTTGCATACGATTGTTCAGTAACTGACCATTCAGTGAATTCAATCTGCAGATTTTTGCTGATCAAAAACAAAAACAGTTTCCTGTTTTAAAATTTCTATATATTGGCCAATATCTTCTTTTCATTCTAATTTCAGTATATTGATAATCAGTTTACTTCGTTCTAACCTGCAATCCTAGGTCTACCTAATGTGAGTCATTTAACTGTTTTTCTGCGTCTTCACGACTATTACAATGTTTGTTTTTAGGAAGTCTACAGTCTAGGAAAAAATGGTACCAAAAAAAGGAAGTCTACAGAGATGATTTGAAAAATAGAAGAAAAGGAAAAATAAGGAAATAAAAAAGGAAAGATAAAAAGCTAAAATGATTCTTGTTAATTGTGGAATTTCCAAATACTGATATGTTAGAGGGAAAAAGCATTAAAGCATGCGACAGATACCCAGAATCCTAAGGCTTCAGAAACAGTCCCGGAGAGTTGAAAAAAATAAGCTATCACTAACTCACGCAAAACGAAACTTAAATGTGTAAAAACATTATTATTCTTCCCCAAGGTTTCTTTGAGATATCCAATTTATTTTAGCAGTCCAAGAAATGTAAGGGTTCAAATACCAGCTTGTCTTTAATAGATTAGAATTACAAAAGTGTAAAAAATTCAGGCAGTTAAGGAAAGTTAACAATTAGCGTTCGAATGCATAAAATTTCGACTAATTCTTTATTTTATCTTTTCTTTACTTTTAGATTGCCAAATTTCATTCAAAATTATTCAGTTATTCATCTTCTTGCATGGGTAGAATTACGGAAAATTTGCTCATTTTATAAGGCTAGAATTATTCCTTAATGACGTAAGAATGAATACAATTATGCATGTTAAATTCGGATTAGCTTACCTGGTTAACGTAGGCTTGAAAAAATCTGATCCTATTTTGTGATTTTTTGCTTAATCTTGAAAAAAGAGTGTACTCATCTAGAATAGAATGGAATAGAATTTTATTTTAAAAATTACTATCACAGAATGATCGTCGAATTTGAATTTTACGTCCAAAAAAAGCCCTATATATATATCTCAAAAGCACTATTCAGATATATATATATATATATATATATATATATATATATATTTTGACGTTCACGTCAAAAATGATTCATTGTAAAAAAAATACACTGAACAAAAATTTTACGCTTAGTTAAAAAGTCAAAATTAAAAACAAATAGAAAAAATAAAATTAATGAAAATACATAAAAAATATGATGGGTCAAAATTTAGAAATTTTTGTTGTAAACATTTACGAAACTAGGTATAAAACTTTTCGCTAACCGCTGATGGGCACAGCGTACCAGATGAAGTTTCTCAACAGGCACTGCAACCCTGCGCGGGAGTCGTTTTGTTGTGGATTGAGGGGGGAAAAGGGTTTTGTGGATTGGGTGGATCAGAGGTTTTTTTTTCAAAATCCATGCAGAGTTTCTCTCTTCTTTTTTTTCAGAGTTCGCATTTTAAACTTTGTCCTGCAGCTCTTCATACAACATTTCTACCTGCTTTGATACTATCATTAGAGCTCTTTCGATCCTGGCGCTTTGCTCAGTAGTCAGTCCAAAATGTCATACAGGAGCTGCATATTCCAGAATTGGGCGAATAAAGGATGTAAATATGCCGAGGTGAACTGGAGGGGCGCCATGTTTCGGCATAAGCTTGAGCATCTGCAGCCCAGCATTCCCCTTTTTTACTAGACTAGATGTGTTTGCTTCCCATTTTAAATCACTGGTCCAAGAGTTTAATCTTCCTTACTTTAAGAGAATCAGAGATAGTTGGTAGAAAATTTGGTTCAGAAGAATTTAACAATGAAATAGTTAAAATTGGAGACTTGCAATCATTTACTTTCATATTTGAACTAGAAGCTTTAGCCTTCACGTTATGAATTAAAATTTGAGCTATAATGCATTTATTTGCTTCACAAATTTCTCCAAGGGTAAGGTCGTCAACATATTTCCAGCGGCCTTTACAATCATTAGCAATATTATTGATCATAACTAGAAAAACAATAGGACCCAGAATGGTACCTTGAGGTCCACCACAAAAATGGCTCGGGTTCAGAGAAGGACTTCTTATATTTTAAAATTTGGAACCTATCTATTAAAAAACTCTGAATCATTTTCACAACAGGAACATTCACTCTAAAATCAATTAAAAACTTAGAAATTAAAATGTTAAGATCAATCAAACCGAAACCCTTTTTAAAATCAATTGTTATTAAGTTTAGCCATTTACCAAGTTCATCAACAAGCTTAAAACTAAAATGTAAAAAACCAACTCGATAATGGGATTTTGACCTTAGTTATTTAACCTTGGTATAATTATTTAACCTTTGAACTACTTTAAATAAAATGGCCGTCCCAAAATTTAAATTGGATGCATTTGGGGGAAAATAGGGTGGGGCTGAAGGCCTCTTATCACTTTTAACTCTGAAAAAGTGCCCTGGAAATTTAGATTTCCAATCGAATGAGCCCCCCCCCCCCAAAATTCATACAACATTTTTTCTATAAAAACCAAGCCATATAAAATTTCGATTCGGTAAAATTAACCTTGTTTTGGTATTTAATTTATTCATTTTTTTAAAGAGTTTTTAAAATAGACCAGAAACATAACTTGCAAGAGATTTAAGTTCGACGCGGAGAATTGTCCTGTTATGAAAGAGATACATTTTACATGGCCGGTATAAAATCAAGACGTTGTAACTATGCAGGCAGGGTGATTTTTGAGTTGATCTACTCTTTCTGTAAACTATTCTAAGGAGTAGGAAATTACAAAGAGACAAGTCTACATCTGTCATAATATGCGTAGACAATAAATCATTCTATAATTTTGGTTTGAATCTGATTTTCTTTTAAGATTAAATGCATAATAATTAAATATATTATTGATTAAATAAAGTTATCCCTTTGCCAGGAATCCTTGTTGTTTAAAATGTACTGTGTTTTGTTTGATTTTGCATGTAATTGAATTGTTCTTTATATTTGAGTTTTTTCCTAAAAGTATTTAAAAATAAACTTATTTCTACGAAAAAAATATCCTGAAATATATTCCCTGTCACCCAACCACCACTGCTATTTTGGCGTCTGCCCCCCCCCCTGGAACATTTTTTGCCGGTGCCCTTGAATATCAGCGGATATTAGACTCGCCAGATAGAATAGATTTAGTGAAGTTTTTATCTTTAAGTAGTGTGCCTCATAAATATGTTGAAGTAATTATTGTTATGCAGGAAAGATAAAACTGCGTTAATTAAGGTAGGACTTGGAATCATGTGTCCGTAAGGGCAAGGGTTTTAGTCTTGGAGGCGCTGATTATTTTGTTTGCAATGGGGGTTAGTGGTCTGACTGTGCACGCTCATCCAGAGTCAACACAGCTCTAAATAGACAGCTAGAGAAAATGGGGAAGATAAACAGGGTGTGTGGAAGCACAGGATAGCTGATCCCCCAACCTCCATTGGTTCCTCTTGGCTGAAGGGCCAAAAAAGGAGATTAGCACCGCCGGTAGGGATTAAGACAGATGTGAAGTATTAAGTCTTTTGTCTAAGAACTTATGTCTTAGACTAGAACTTTGGTTCCATTTTTTAACGGAACCATGACATAAACCCTGACCAAATATTTTTCACTACATTCGCAACGGAGCTAACGAAGTCTACGACTGGCTTAACGATCGCAACGACGGCATTGATAATGGATTTTCCTGCGCAAACAATAGTTTCTGCCACTGCATTCAATACTTCGCCAATCGTACCAACTTTTGAAATATGATCCATGGGTAGAGACACTACTGATGCTGCTATACCTGTAAAGTAAAGGTTTTGTTTAGTGTAGATCCTCTTATCAAACTCTTCATGAAAAAAAGGAATCCCCCTCTTCACGGGAGCCAGATATTTTTAATAAACGTATTAAAAATATCTGTGACATTTTTAGCGACATTAAAACTTAAAACGACCAGAAATTATTCTGTATATGAAAGGGGCTGTCCCCTCCTCAACGCCTCGCTCTTTATGCTAAAGTTTGACTTTCTCACAACTCTATTTTTTTATTAAACAATGAAAAAATTTAGCGTTAAGAGCGAGGCATTGAGGAGGGGACAATACCTTTCATATACAGAATAATTTCTGTTCGTTTTAAGTTTTAATGTCGCTCCTTACTTTCAGTTAAAAAAACTTGTTTTTTTCATTTAATTATTAGTAAAGACGGTGGGAGCAGTGAAGATGTGAAAAGTAGAATAGCCAAGGCTCCAGGTGTTTTTTCATAGTTGAAAAAAGTTTGGAAAAAAAGGAAGATAAGACTACAAACCAAGATTGGAATACGGTAATGACAGTGGTCAAATATGGTTCTGAAGCATGGGCGCTCTGAAAAGCAGATGAAGTTTTGCTAGATGTTTTCCAGAGAAATTGCTTAAGGATTGTTCTGGGTATCCGGCTGACTGACTGTATTTTAAACCGTAGGCTGTACGAAAAATGCAGTTCTATCCCGTGTATTAGGGCTATAATAAGACAATGACTACTTTAATTTGTTCTCTTAAACCTATAAAATAGTAGTTTCAATCAGTTGGCTTAAGCTGTAAAGAATGTTATTATTTTCGTTTTTTCGACTTTTTTTTAGAAAGAGATGGGCTTGTCTCAAATTATAGAATTAGATTATTAAAAGGTAGGTCATATAGGGCTTTTTTTATGTAGGTTGTCTTCTTGAATATAAAAGGAAGGTTTCTTGACCAAAGGGGGGCAAAATGATACCTAACCTCTATCTTAAAGTTCTGCACACTAGGGGGCACGAATAGATCAGCACCTATTTCTGCTTTATTATTTTTCGGTTCGGAGGCAATGAGCCATCAGGATCTTAGCCTCGTCTCATTTTTATGATTTCACATATATTCACAATAATAGTCACATTGTATATGTGATTATAGTCGGCTTTAAAACGGTGCTGACCAAGGAGAGAAGATTTTCACCCAAATATTTTCCACTTTAGTTGCTTTTGAGTATCCAAATTAAAAATCATGCTTGTGCAAATGCAGCATTGAATATAATAACGAAGTTGAAAGTCAAAACATCTTCAGTGGGCCTTTAAATAGGTCTCTACAAAAGAAAATTGTCTATTCTTCTTTAGGGAAGTTTTTTTTATTTAATTTATTTTAGCGCAAACGAAGCTGACACAAAACTCTTGATTCAATAATTGTAATGCATTTAATAATAATAATATGGCTTTGATTCTAAGTAAAATGTGGTTCACTTGTTTCCACGATGATATCACACACTTAATGTTCCCTTCCTTTTGTTTCAATTTATTTCCCTAAGAAAATTGTTTCAAACCGTGACAAAGAAAACAATTGAAAATGCGCAACAAAAAATAAACTTTGGGGTATATGTTTTTGACCATTTCCTGAAATCTGAGACTTAACTAAATAAGGAACGTGACTTGAAATGCAACCTGCTAATTTTCAGAGTATATAAAGGCAGAAATTGAGAATATGAGTACAGTTTGAAGGATACTCATGATGGGAAAGCACATAGTACTTTTTGTGCTTGTTATCACTTTGTGTAAGTTTTAAAACTTGCATTTATGTTGTAGTAGTCAGTTAGATATCAGAACTAGTACCTTTTGCTTTCATTTCAAGTTTTGCTTAACTGCTTGTTTTCTCACCAAGTTCATTTCGCATCTAATTCAAACAGTACTCATCTATAAGTGGTTTACGCCGGACTCTCAAACCACATTTATCAATTTGCTACCAACTAAATGAAACTAAAAGAAGCTACCAACTAAATGATGACATTTGGTAAAGATAAAATCTTCCGATTAAATAGAAGAGGATGCATTAGTTGGGTTCTAAAAACGGATACAGTAAAGCAGAAAAACGCAAATGCAACATCCGATAAAACTTAATTTTATAGGACCTATGTCAGATACTCTGTGAAATAGTAAAAATTCTACCAGGAACCTTCAGCTCTGCCCATGCTCTCATTTTGCCCATGAATAGATCACAGAAAAATTTTAAAATCAAGGAAACTTCATTAAAAATAATAGGAAGAAGTAATATACTTTTTACACACGTGAGCTATTTCCAGTATGAAATAGCTTCCTTAAAGAAAGGTTGAACTCTGAAACTACGTTGAATGCTTATTTTCTTAAAACTCACGCTCTTCTAATCATTTATTCTTCAAGAAGACAACCTAAGTTTTAATGTCGCTCCTTACTTTCAGTTAAAAAAACTTGGTTTTTTTATTTAATTTTTAAACGTTTTTGAATAAATGCAGGTTTTGATCTTGGCTCACCGTACATGAATAATTAAAACAAAATTTTTATATTAATTTACTTTTATTTAGTTAAATGGCTTTCTCGAAACTAATTTAATTTTATTTACGAACGTTTTTATTAGTAATAAATATACGTAACTTACGAATTAACTTACGTAAAAAACTTCTATATTAATATTTTTAATACGTTTATTAAAAATATCTGGCTCCCGTGAAGAGGGGGATTCCTTTTTTTCATGAAGAGTTTGATAAGAGGATCTGCACTAAACAAAACCTTTACTTTACAGGTATAGCAGCATCAGTAGCATCAGTAGCAGCATCTCTACCCATGGATCATATTTCAAAAGTTGGTACGATTGGCGAAGTATCCATTACCAATGCCGTCGTTGCGATCGTTAAGCCGGTCGTAGACTTCGTTAGCTCCGTTGCGAATGTATTGAAAAAAATTTGGTCAGGGTTTATGTCATGGTTCCGTTAAAAAATGGAACCATGGACCATTTGTGAATTTTATGAATTTAATGTGTGTGAATTTTTACTGTTTAATTTTAACATGTGTGAATTTTAATGAAATTAAAAAAAAATAATTATGTAATAACAATTTTAATAAATTCTGAAAAAATATTTGTATTTTCTTCTTGTTTTTCCAAAGATAGGTTTTTCTAATCGGTATTTTTTTTTATTCCAATATTCACGGCGCCAGGTACTTCAAAGTAGCTGATATCCCGCTATTCATTTACCTCTTTCAATGGCCTCGAGGTTTTATATGTCTATTGAACCTTCTTTTGAAGGTGTCAACAGAGGGATTTGCAGGGATAATATCCCCAGGAAGATCGTTCTAGATAGAAGAGCAACGCCGGATGAAGCTATTCCTCAAGTACTCGGTTTTCGGCGTATCCTCCCTTAGATACAGACTTTTGTAATTTTGTAGGTATAACAATCTAGTTATAACCAATACGGTGTTTGGTCATAAAATGCCTCATAGGTTAACATGGTATTCACGTGATGGTAAGACAGCAAACCTTATTATGTTATAGTTAACCGAAGACTGCCAGGTTCAATACAGGATACTAGGGTATATAGGAGTGCTGTTATTGATGTTAAAAGTGAAGATCACCATCTAGTAGCGTCAAGGGTTAATTGAAAGCTGAATTATCGGAAGGGTAACTACCTCTCAAGAAATTATGATGTTGGTAGACTCCAGGATGAGAATGTGAGAGAAAATTTCCTGGAACAGTTGAATACTAAACTTCAGAGTTTAAAATTTGATAATGTGGAAGATTGTTAGAATAATTTTAGAAAATGATTTGTGAAGTTACTGAAGGTGTCTTAGGGAGGAAAGCTAGGACTGCAGCTAAAAATATTATTGAAAAAGCCTTATGTTTAATAAAAAGGAGAAAGAACTTGTACAAGAATTATAATGATTAGAAGAGCGTGAGTTTTAAGAAAAAAAACATTCAACGTAGTTTCAGAGTTCAACCTTTCTTTAAGGAAGCTATTTCATACTGGAAATAGCTCACGTGTGTAAAAAGTATATTACTTCTTCCTATTATTTTTAATGAAGTTTCCTTGATTTTTAAATTTTTCTGTGATCTTTTCGTGGGCAAAATGAGAGCATGGGCATGTTCATCAATGAGCCAACAAAAATAGTATTAGCTAAAACGCTGCTAACTGAAGGTTCCTGGTAGAATTTTTACTATTTCACAGAGTATCTGACATAGGTCCTATAAAATTAAGTTTTATCGGATGCTGCATTTGCATTTTTCTGCTTTACTGTAACCGTTTTTAGTACCCTACTAATGTTTACTTTTCTGTTTAATTGGCAGATTTAATCTTTACCAGATTTCATCATTTACTTGGTAGCTTCTTTTAGTTTCATTTAGTTAGTAGCAAACTGATAAATGTGGTTTGAGAGTCCGGCGTAAACCACTTATAGATGAGCACTGTTTGAATTAGATGCAAAATGAACTTGGTGAGAAAACAAGCAGTTAAGCAAAACTTGAAATAAAACTTGTGTATTCCCCTGTTAGATTGTGTCTATTCCCCTGTTTGAGCCATGTTTAAGGCTCAAAACCTCTATGCCTTCCCAAGGCGAAAACTTAATTTGTACTTAACTGAACAAAAAAAAATTTAGATGTTTTCACTTTTATAACCTTAATAAATCAAATACTACTAACATTTTAAGAAACAAATATTAGTATATGTATTTTAAACTGACAATGCACTTTCATTTGTGTTTTTTTCAGTATTGTGCAAATTATGCTTAGGCCTAGGGATGACATAGGGGTTTTGAGGTCTACTCATGTTAATTACTGCTCATTTTGAGCTTGACTCGGTTATTTATTGTAATTTCTGTTCGTTTTGGGTTTCATTTATTTATCGATGCTGATTTGTGGTAGTTTTACGCGTGGTAGATTATTTGATTCTATTTTTGCTCATATTTGGTTTAATGGAGTTCTTAACTTTTCTTGGAAATACTAATTTTGTTGAAAGTTTTTTAATTACTAACACGAAAAAAAGCGACCACTCGCTTGTCATGTCTAAGTTCAAAACAAGATTTAAAACAGCATCAAAGTTATCTCAGAAAACCCTCAAGTTTCGACTAGATCTACTGAAAGACGAAAACACGTATGACCTATATCACCATTCTATCCGAAAAAATTTTGGAGCTCACGTCGAGATCTCCACCTATCCTGTCTAAGGAAGACATTGACAACCTGGTGACAAGCAGCACAAATATCATATGTGATGTCGCTCATTCCACACTGGGTACCAAAAAAAAAAAACATTCAGAAACCTTGGATAACAGACGAGATCATTTCACTCTGCAGCGAAAAGCGCCAACTCACGAACAAGCAAGATAAAGAAAGTAGGGACCGGTACCAGCAACTCAAACGAGCTGTTGAGAAATCCATCAGACGTTCTTTTATTAAAGAAACGTGTGATCAATGTGAATCGGCCTTCAAGAAAGGAGACCCCCACTACATGTATAGAAGAGTGCGGGAATTGGCCAAAAAGAAGGAAATCAAAGCGTTCAAACTTCTCGACGAACATGGAAACCAAATACAATCCACAGATGGAATCCGCTCACGATGGAAAAACCATTTTAAGAATAAACTGAAACTGGACATCCACCAAGACCCTACAATTCTCAATACTTTCCTCTACAGGTATAACCTCTACAGATCCAGTCCTCCCCCTCTTCACTCTGAAATAGAAGCAGCTATCAGAGACTTGAGAACAAACAAAGCTGCCGGTCCCCATGGAATCCAGCCCAAACTACTGAAAGTAAACTGCAAACCACTCCTTGACCTTTACCACAAAATTGCCACAGCTGCTTGGGAAAAATGTCACTTCCCCTCACCCTGGTGCAAAGCCACGATAATTCCCCTGCATAAGAAAGGCTCTAAAGCTGTCTGCGACAACTACCGCCCAATAAGTCTTACCAGCCACGCAGCAAAAACCCTCACCAGAGTCATGCTCGGGCGTATACAAGCCATTTCCTCACTGATCAATCCGGAATACCAAGCCGGCTTCCAACTTAATAGATCAACAATTGATCAGATATTCACTGTTCGGCAGATCATGGAAAAGTATAGCGATCTTGGCCGCAGCATCTACCACCTTTTCATAGACTTTAAACAAGCTTTTGATCGGATATGGAGAGAAGGTCTATGGCACATCCTTCTTCACTTTGGCATCCCATCCAACCTGATCTCACTGATCAAAGACATGTATAAGAAGTTCAGTAGCCGCGTCATGACTGGAGAGGGACTTACCGAGAGCTTCAAAACCTCTACCGGAGTACTTCAAGGTTGCCTAATATCACCGGAGCTGTTTAATCTCTTCCTAACTGCAGCCCTTTCACTCACAGATTAACGCGCCCGGCGCCCTTGTCAGAGGAGTGGTGATAGACAAACTGGCATATGCTGATGACATAGTCCTTTTAGCTAAAAAGTCAAAATTAAAAACAAATAGAAAAAATAAAATTAATGAAAATACATAAAAAATATGATGGGTCAAAATTTAGAAATTTTTGTTGTAAATATTTACGAAACTAGGTATAAAACTTTTCACTAACCGCTGATGGGCACTAGCAGTCGGCACCGTTTCTGTTTTTGGCCAAAACAGAAACGGTAAAAAACGGCAATTAAAAAACGGAACAGAAACCAAAACGGTGAAAAAAAAAAGGAAATCCGTTTCCGTTTTTCCGTTTTTTTACCGAAAAACAGAAACGACCTGTTTTTACTTTAAAAACGGCCGTTTTAACAGATATTTCTGTTTTTTTTCAGTTTTTTTAGATTTACGAGAGTAAAGTGAATATTTATTAATATAGAATAATAAAAAAGACCAAATATACAAAAAGACCAAATATATGAAAAGACCACATAGATTAGAATTTATTACTTAAAAACATTCAGAGTTCAAGTGACTTTGTAGTCTTTCATGAGCACTGCTTTCGCGTAAAGTACCCAGTAATCCTAAATGCACTCTCACTGGGTCCTGAAGTTGCAGGGACTGATAGATTAATGCATGAAATTTCACTTAACTCCGGGTAAGTGTAAAAGTAATCAGACCAAAATTCTAGTGGAACAGAATTATTTTGTCCTGATCTTCGTCTCTCGCTCAAAAACACAGGAACTCTCCTCACATGCCCTGATAATATTTGCTGCCACGCGGTCAATGCTCATAGTGTTGGCATTTTGCCTCGTAGACTTCATCCGTAACGCAGTCGTGTCAAGAAACTTAGAAAACAAGCTGTGTTCTTGATCAAGAGTCTCTGGTGACCCTTTTCGGTTAGTCCCTGCCTTAGTAGGAGCGACGTCAATAGGGAAAGATTTGGAGTTCAGTTGGATTGAATCGAGTTCTTCTGGGCTTCTCTGCTCGGAGATGAATTGCTGGAGAAGCGAGGAGATGGACTGACGAGCTGACTCTCTGTCTACACGCGTAATTTTTTCATAAATTGCAAGGTCCAAAAAGCCAGCTCTTGTGAAGAGCATCATATCAAACTTAGGACTGGCTGAAAATTATCTCCTGAGCTGAACAACTAGAAGTTCCTTCAGCCCATTGATTGACTCAGCCATAATACTAGTATCTGGAGTCTGACAAAACAACAGTAATCCCTTAATCATCAGCACGACTTTGCTTGCCAAAACATAATTGTATCCACTAGCTATCACTGTTGCCTGTTTGAACGGGCGAAGAACCTCAATGACAGCTTCCATGATGGACCACTCATTGCTGTGAAGTTCGAGCTCTCTAATCTTAGCGTCACGTAGGTTTTGGTTGAAGAAGTCGCGCAGTGGCTCTTTTCGGGCACAATACATTTCTATCATGGTAAGTGTGCTGTTCCATCGAACATTCATGTCTTTTGTGATGGATGGACTAAGATTATATGTCTTGCAGATAGCTTCATAAAGATCGTGGAATTTGGAAGATACTTTCAGGAATCTAACCAGCTTTCGTATTTTTACCAGTGCTGGTCCAAGCGTCAATACTTCACCAGAGACGCCTCTTTGTCTAGGTATTGAGCTCTCATTATCGCTGTCAAGGTCTGGATCATTTAATTCTGAGCTACTATCATCATCATTACTGCAGTCGGTATACCCAGTTTCTTTAATGTCATCATCTCCTACAGTCACGTCAGGAAAGTCATCTTGTTCAGCAGTATCAACGTTGTCATCAGATTCTGAACTGGATCCTGAATCATTTAGGTGGGGAACACTCGCTAAATCTGCCTGGTTTCTGCATTCCCAAAGCTTAAGGGCATTAGTCACCACATTATGCAGGTTGTGTGCAAAGCATCAGTTTCGCATAATTTCACCGTCTCTGAGAGCCTTTACTATATTAGCTCCCGAATCAGTAATTATAAAGTAGACTTTCCGTAGAATTCTGAACTTCTGGAGGCTACTACGGATTGCGCGAAGAATGTTGGCGCTAGTGTGAGCAACTTTTAGTCTCTTAAACTCAAGGATTCTATGCACCAAAGTTAGCTAGCCATCAGTGTTTTTCATCACGTAATCAGCTGTAATACCTAGAAAGCCAGACCTCGTTCTTGAAGACCAGCAGTCTTGGGTCAAATTCACTTTCCGGACTTTCTGGAGTTCAGCTTTGAGCTGCTTGACCTTCCTTTTCTTTGCTGTAACTACATGTCTTGCAACAGTACGAGCTGATGGGCCAGTAAGACCTCCTGTAGGTTTAGATATTAGAGCCTTTACTCCTGGTTTTTCAAATATTGAAATAGGAAGCTTGTCAATGCAAACCGTTTTTCTACACAACGTGTTCAGCTTCAGCTGCTGCTGCTTTGTTAACTTCAAAAAATTTTTTATATCCCTTTTCTTTCCAGTACCTTCAAATCGAGTTGGGTTAGTTTCACATGAGGTGCTCGGCATGCTGAGCTGAGACAAGGCTGTAGAATGTGACTTCTTTGGAACAGTACTTGGTTTAGGTTGCTCAGCAATTTTGTGTTTAGCCATAAGGTGATTTTTAAACGATGTTGCAGACAACTTTGTTGAATTCACATCTTTTTTGCAGTAACCCTTATTCCTATGCATGGGACCCTTATTCCTGGTGCCAAGTTGCTCCCAGAACTTTACCTTCCTTGGTGGCGGGACCTCGTCATGTTCTGAGTCAGAACTTGATGAAAAATTTCAGTCCAGATGTGATGCCATTTATGACAGCATATATATCGGTACAATAAAAGATTATAATTACTAAGTGATTGTAGCAGTGCAGTTCTAGTTACTCATTTTATTTAAAATAAGAGAATTAAATAAGAAAAATTCAAGGAAAAAAGACACTTCTCTGTAGGACAGAGCATAATTTTATTTCATAAAAAAGTATCTTTTTTCTGTATTTGTGAATACTCCTCATATGGTATATTAAGGGAAATAAAAGTCTAATATTAATAAGAGCAGGAAATGGTAAAGCGTAGGCCCAGGACTCTCTGATGTAGCTAGAAGATTTTATAATGCAGATAATAGATTGACTAATTAGACCATTGGAAATAAGCTGCTCCAAATATTTACTCAAGTATGTGACATTTGCTGGGTAAAGAATATCGAGGCTATTCACATTTCCTTCCTGGGTGCTGCAAGTGAACATGTCTAAAATCAACATGTCATTTGGAAATTTTATACCCTCATGCTGAAGGGTAGATCATCAACATCTTCAGCCTACTCCTTTGTTTAACAGTCCCTTGATTATAAATTTCAATCAACTAATTCAATTATGTTGATGTGGAAACCAGGGGTAAAGGTGCAGATTAGTTCCTCCTGATAAAACAACTTATTTCTTTCTGTATATTATTCAGTCAATTGGGCTGTAAAGTTGCACATATGCTGTCCAGTAGGAACAGGATAAAAACAAATCTCTTACTGTGGCTGGGTTCCAACCTTTTACTTTTCGTAAGCCTAGTAAGCCCTGCAGCACTAGCAGAGGCAAAATCAGCAAGATTTGTTGAGTAGCTCCTATATCTGACCATTGGATGTCAAACATTTTCTGTAGTTCCGCTTCTACTAGTGCTACAGGGCTTACTAGGGTAATGAAAATTAAATGGTTGGAACTCACCCTGTATATCCTGGTTCTGTTGGTAGGGCCTCTGTGCCCTACACTACAGGAGGAACTAATCTGGGTGAAGGTGCAGTTTAGCAACCCCTGATAAAACAACTTATTACTTACCGTATATTATTCACTCAATTGGGCTGTAAATTTGCACAGATAGGGTTCAGTAGAAGCTGGATGTAAACAAATCACTTTTTAGTGTATATCCTGGTTCTATTTACAGGGCCTCTGCACCCTACGCTACTGGGGTAGCTAATCTGCACCTTTACCCAACCAGGTAACCATCTACTTACCATGACTAACCAAAGTTGTAAATCCAAGTAGACTGCTTTAGATTAATTTTTATTATGGCGAATGTTTTCTTCAATAGCAAATCTTTTCTTCGGAAGACGTAAAGACAGCGCTTTTCGATGGATGACAAGTATCGCTAATCCAATAAAATTCGCTAGGCTGCGCTATGATGCTATTCGTAATCAAAACACGGAAAATGAAGAAAAACGGGTTTAAAAAAAACAGAAACGGCAAAACGGCCAGAAAAAAACGAAACAGGAACGGTACTAAAAAAACGGCTACCTTTTTTCTGTTTTTTCCGTTTTCCCAAAAAAAAAACACGGTATAACAGAAAACGGTAGAAAAAAACAGAAACAGAAACGGCGCCGTCCCCTAATGGGCACAGCGTACCAGATGAGGTTTCTCAACAGGCACTGCAACCCTGCGCGGGAGTCGTTTTATTGTGGAGTGAGGGGGGAAAAGGGTTTTGTGGATTGGGTGGATCAGAGGTTTTTTTTCCAAAATCCATGCAGAGTTTCTCTCTTCTTTTTTTCAGAGTTCGCATTTTAAACTTTGTCCTGCAGCTCTTCATACAACATTTCTACCTGCTTTGATACTATCATTAGAGCTCTTTTCTGAGCTTGTTCGATCCTGGCGCTTTGCTCAGTAGTCAGTCCAAAATGTCATACAGGAGCTGCATATTCCAGAATTGGGCGAATAAAGGATGTAAATATTCCGAGGTGATCTGGAGGGGCGCAATGTTTCGACATAAGCTTGAACATCTGCAGCCCAGCATTCTCCTTTTTTACTAGACTAGATGTGTTTGCTTCCCATTTTATATCACTGGTAGTAAATTTTTTTTGGAACAGCTTAGCGTATCAAGATACAACTTCTGGGGCATCTACCTGCTACTACTGCTGCTACTACTACTAATTCAACACTATTATTACTACTAAAGCTCCTACTACGACCTCTGCTACTATTAAACTAGCACTATTAAGGCTAAGCTAATCAAGTTAAAAATTTGACCAAATGGGTATTTGAGGTGGAACCTGAACTACATCAAAAGACACTATGTGCATGCAGATTTTCAAAATGACGTATCTCAAAAAGGGATTTGTGTATTAAGTTGGAGCTTTCAGAAAGTACTAAATCTTGCAAAAACAGAGGAGCAAAAACACTTGGTTCTTAAGCGTTTAAATCCGGTCCTGTGCACGCCACTGCTAATGCTATTAATATTTTAATTCCATTTACTATTACTGCTGCTAAGACAACTACTACTACTACTACTAGTTCTACTGCTACTTCTGTTGCAACCACTTGTAAGCTAAAAGTATTAAGATTAAAATTTAGGAACTACATGAACATATAGGTTATCAAAAGAAAATATTGGCAATGGGATAGCAACAGCTAATTGTATTAAGTTGAAACTTCTAGAACTTGATGAGAGGAATCTTCAGCTGACCAAAAGGCAATATGTTAAGACTACTGCTGCTGCTAGCACTAGTGCTATTACTAATAATTCTACTGAGTCACTATTCAGTCTCTGACCTGTTAAGACATATTTATTATTTTAAATGATTAAATCCCAGTTTTTGAAAAGGTTTGAATTAAAAGGATTATATTCGGACTTATTTAGAGACTAAACTTAATTTTATCCTAAACCCAAAGAATAACAAGGAGAGTATGCCCCGATTGTCGCTGCAGGGCAACGTTAAACTGTTTGATATGCAATGACTGTGGATCATATTTCCACAAACAATGTGCTGGAATTGAATGTTTCCAATGGACTAAAAGTTGGCTATGCCTAGATTGTTCTGTGAAAAAGGAGCGTTTAAACAAGGATAGTCCAAAAAAAGGTAATTACTTTTGCTAATACAGGGTCCAGTCGGTCGCAGCATTTGATAATTAATCGCCCATATTGTCGATTGGGCAATGACCTGGCAAACATAATGATTAACATTCGATCATCCCCTTTAGGTCAGAACCTTCAAAGTATTAATGATTATCTTAAAGTCAACAAGTCTAACGCCTCCTGCCAGACTGAAACTACTACTTGTGGCACTTGTTGTTCTAATCCTCTATCGGACTTATCACTCCTTTCCCTTATAGCAATGAGAGATAAATTAGAATTAATAAGCAAGGAAATATCTGCAATCATAGACCTTAGGTCCCGTCTAAATGAAATTCCAAAGTTATCTGATGTTAATAGAATCAAAATCAGAAAATTATCATTAATAAATCCCACCTGGATAAATATTCAATTGTTTCCTGTAACAAAGAGGTGATGAAACAAACTTTTATTTTTCAAAAGTTCAGTTACCTTGGGGATAACATAATTAAGAGTTCATCTGACCTGGAGAACATGAAGTTGAATACTAATAAATGTGAACTAAAGGTAAAGTCAAACAAGATAAGCGGTCATGAACTGACTACACATAAGGGTGTAAGCAAATTTGCCTGGAATGATATTTGCAAAAAAGGCAAAAAATGTAAATATCTGCATGTTTGCAAGAGTTTTAATGTTGGGGGTGAGTGTAAAGTCTCTGAATCCCAACTATTACACCAGAAAGTTTGTTTTAAGTTTGGAAGTGGTCGTTGTTTTGGTTGTGACCAGATTCATTTGAATCAAGGCTATGGCACATTCAAAAAACTTTTTAATAATACTAGAAAGAGTTATCATCAACTGTCAAACCCTCTCCTGTGTATTATCACTATGAATATTGAGCAGCCAGCAAACGAAGTTTGCCATACCAGCCCACTGTTCCCACCAGCCCTCAAAAGCAACATGAATCCGAATTATCAATGGCACCAAACAAACCCAGTCAGAAGACCTCCATGTTACGTTCCAGCTCCTTCCCATTTAAATTGCCAAATCAGTCCATCTCCTCAGTCCTGTTATTTACATCAAATGAACCCAAGAACTTACAACAAGTCTACAATAACAAATCATACAGATGACTTTTTAATATATCATTCTACTATAAAGCATTATGAATAAAGTCATACTGATGACTTTTAATGTATCCTGCTATTATAGAGCAAACATAAATAAAGCCATACAGATGGCTTTTTATACCTCATACTATTATAGAGCAAACATGAATGAAGTCCTAAATGTGAATTTTTATGCTTTTCTTTTATAAAGCAAACCTCCATTAAGGCATACAGATGACTTTTTCTACCTTCTGCTATTCGATAGAGAAAACAACAAAAAGTCATACAGATGGCTTTTTATAGCCTAGGCCTACAGGATTTCATATATAGAGCAGCCTAAATAAAGTCATATAGATGACTTTTTAATATATCATTCTACTATAAAGCATTATGAATAGTCATACACATGACTCTTTATGTCTCCTGCTATTATAGAGCAAACATAAATAAAGTCATACAGATGGCTTTTTATACCTCATACTATTATAGAGCAAACATGAATGAAGTCCTACATATGACTTTTTATGCCTTTCTCATATAGAGCAAACTTCAATAAAGTCATACAGATGACTTTTTACACCTCCTGCTAGTACATAGAGAAAACAACAAAAAGTCATACAGATGGCTTTTTATAGTATAGGCCTACATGATTTCATTTATAGAGTAGCCTAAATTATGTCATACAGATGACTTTTTAATATATCATTCTACTATAAAGCATTATGAATAAAGTCATACAGATGACTTTTCATGTCTGCTGCTATTATAGAGCAAACATAAATAAAGTCATACAGTTGACTTTATAATATATCATTCTACTATAAAGCATTATTAATAAAGTCATACAGATGACTTTTTATACCTCCTGCTATTATAGAACAAACATATATAAAGTCTTACAGATGACTTTTAATACCTCATATTAGTATAGAGCAAACATGAATAAATTCTTACAAACGACTTTTTGTTGTTTTCTCTATGTATTAGTGGGGTAATATAATTTCTTCTGTATGACATTTTAGTGGATCATATATTAAATAAGAAAACCAAAATGTCTTTTGTATAACTTTATTTGTACTTCTTAACAATAATTTGATGTTTAAAAAGTCATACAGAAGACTTTATATCATTCTCCATCATTTCTCTAGAAATAGAAATATATAATTACAAACATACAAGGTATAAAAAGTCATTTGTAAAGCATAGCATATATTAAATATGTAACCTAACCTAACCTAGGTACCTTTTTCTCCCCCTAAACCCCCAAAAACAAGTTTAAATATTGTCAACACATTGGAAACCATGCTAAGCATTAATTACTGCATAACAGTGTCTTGAATTAACCCATACAAAATGGGTTTTCTGTTGTATCTCCAGTTTGACACATATAAAAGACTGCATTTAACAAAAAAATGCCAAGTTATCTGTAGGACTTGTTCATATTTGCTGTATAAAAGTACAAGGTATAAAATCTCATCTGCATTCCTCTATTCATGTTTTCTCAATAATAGTGTAATATATAAAAAGTCATCTGTAGGACTTTATTCATGTTTTCTCAATAATAGAGAGATATATAAAAGTCATCTGTATGGCTTTATTTTTGCTGGCTCTATAATAGCATGAGGTATAAAAAGTCACATGTATGACTTTATTTTATGTTTGCTCTATAAAAGAATGAGGCATAAAGTCATCTGTATGACATTTTATCATTCTACATAATAGGAGAAAGCAAGATATTGTCTTCAGTTTGACTTTATACTACATTTGTTAACTCTATACAAGAGTTAATGACAATTTTCTATTGCTCAGATATATAGAAATTTTTAGCTATATTGTCATATTTAGGCCTAGGGGTCAAGTTCTACCAAATCATATTATTGAGTTTGGACAAAAGTGAATACACCATTCAATCCCTTTTTTTATGCTGATTACAAATAAAATAATCATTTCTATCAGAAATGAATTTCAGCCCCCCCCATATATACCAATTCAGGGTTAGGTTAGGTACATATAGGGGGGGGGGGAATAATCATTTCCAATAGAAATGATTATTATATTTGTTATCAGCATAAAAAAAGGCATTGAATGGTGTATTCACATTATTTCTAACTCAATAATATGATTTGGTAGAACTTTACCGGCCTAGGTAACCTAAAAAGAAATGAATACACAATAAATTTCATCTGTTAACCCTTGGTTCTCACTTATGCAGGAAAATAGCTGAAATATTCACACAGAAACAGTTTAATACAATAATTGAACTCCAATACTGGTATAATAGGTAAAATTCTACTTTAGCTACTTTTGACTATCTTGGAATGGGGTTAGGCTAGGAAAATGAAAGTTTCAGGGATGGGTCTACAGGCCAAAGTATGTCCCGGGATGGTATTTTGAAGTACCTACTTCCACTCCTCCTTCTAGAGGGTCCTGAAATTTACCTACATAACAGGTCTACCCATTGAAATTTTGACAAAACAACATTTTACCTTAATTTTCAGTTATCAGTTTCTTTTTCTCTGGTTTTAGCTCTGAAAATGCAATTTCAGTTATTTGAGCAGAATTTTCAGCCATATCAATGTTTTATTTCCAAAGTTTAGGAAATGTATTTGCACATCTTTAAAACCTTATAAATTGGGATTGAGTAAAGTTGTGAAGCTGAAAACAATTTTGTTATGCTTCATTTAAGCAGAAGATCTATTTTGCAAGGTTTCACTTCTATAACCCACAGATTTTTAAAGGTCATCAAAGGTCAGGACCCTTTTGAGGGGAAGGTGCCCAATGGATATTCTTAAAAAAATTACATTCTATAGAATGTAAAAATAATATCCAACTACACTTAGTATCAAGATAAAACATCATGCTAGACAGATAATAACATTTTTAAGACTCTTACACCTTTACCTACCTAGCTGAATATTTGACTGTCTATGCAATATACAGAATATCTACCTAGTTGGATATAATGTAGCTTAGTATTTCTGATATATATCCAACTAGGCAGATAAGAAGATTCTCTAAGCAGTTTGGGGTTAATATCCAACTAGGCAGATAATTCATTTCTCTTAGGCACAGCATGAACATCTAACTAGGTGGATAATACCAAGTCTTAAAACTCCTGATATAAATCCAACAAGGAGGATAAGTATGGTCCATTGGGCTATGCAGTTTTGGGGTAATATCCAACTAGCCAGATAAATTGTTTCTCTTAGGCACAGCAAGAATATCTAACTAGGTGGATAATGCTGATTCTTGGATCTTCTGATATATCATCCAAATTAGATGTTCATGATATGTCTAAGAGAAAAAATTGTCTGACTAGTTGGATATTATCACTAGTTTGTATGAAGAATTTACTTATCTGTCTAGTTAGATATATATCAGAAGCATTAAGTTAAAGTATTATCCACCTAGTTAGAGATATTAAGTTGGCTCTTCTGCTTTATTGTATTTGGCTAGCAAGATAAAACTATTTTTCTTTAAAATTTTAATTATTTTCCTAGTTGGATAATTTCTTATTTGCTTAAAAGGATTTTTCAGATAGCTAACTAGTTGGATAATTTTGGCAATAACTAAGTGTGGTTGGATATTATTTTTACATTCTATAGAATAGAAATTTTTAGATATTATCCATTGGGTATACTCCCCCCTCTAGAGGGAGGAGTGGAGGTAGGTACATCAAAATACCTTCCCCGGACATACTTTAGCCTGTAGACCCATCCCTGAAAGATTCATTTTCCTAACCTAACCCCTTTCTAAGATAGTCATAAGTAGCTAAAATAGAATTTTACCATATAATATTTCAACACCACAGGAGCAGACTAAATAGAATTCTAGAAGAAAAGAAAATATTTTGAAAGGCTAGCCTATTCTAACTACACCTTATAAATAATATAATTATTTTCAAATATGTTTATTTACCTGGACATTTCTTCCCAGACCAACCTACCATAGCTTTTTAAATTTCATAGCTTTTTAAATTCACTACATAAGACATGGGAACCAAATTGACCAGGTTTAAGCACAGTAAGGTGGGGGAAAATACATAGTGGAATTGCGGTCGAAATATATTAGCTAAAATAATTATATACACATGCAGGAAGAAATGTTTGCTTAGCCTACTTTCCTTCTTATTGGCCCCAATTATTATAGGCTTTGCCCATACCCAAAAAGCCTAATCTACTACCTATATACCCTTCATTTCCTTCCAAGAAAAGAATGCTAAACTCTCCCAAAATGAAAGAATGCATATTCAACTTACAAAAAAAGAGATTAGCCAGGATTATTATTTCTGCTTTAGCGCCCATGAAACCACTTCCTGAGTTGGTGCTGTCAACATTTAATTTATGGATCTATTATTTACTATCAGGGTTGCCAACTGGACATATTTTATGTCCAAAGGACATATTCCTGTGTGCTAGGACACAATGACATAATAGGGCAAAAAAGGGACATATTTAGACATTTAGGACATAAAAGGGACATATTTTGCAAATCTATCACATAAAATAGAACATTTCCCCGCTGGATACATATTTTTGTGAAAAAAAAATTTGTTTTTCACCAAATCAGCATTAAAACTACTTGTCTAGCACTAAATTCCTCAACTATTTATTTTCTACTAATTTTGGATAGACGTTATTTTTTTTTTTACAAACGTTATTATTTTTTGGAGTTGCTTGCTCTTTCCTGCAGACATCTATTTGCAAATACTCTTGAAATTCTTTACAGGTCTCTATTCTTTTGTCTATAAACAATTTTAATTTCTCCTTGCTTTTACACTACAGTCAAGATAATAGGCAAGCAGGCCCTTTTTAGTTCACAATTGCCTCCTGCTTTCAATAGCCAGGCAAAAACATCTGTCTATTTATCAAGTATTAATAAATGAAAAGTTTGCAAAGAAAAAAAATTAGATTCTTAATTATCTGGAATCAATATCAATAGATGTACCAAAAAACTGATTCCTGATTCCAAATATATAATATTTTTTAAGTATAGTGTTACCCATTAGTGGGCCTGAGAAAATTTGCCAAATTTTCAAAAAAGGTGAAAAACACCCCATAAAAGTCAAAGAATTTTAATGGAAATCACATCATCTGATTCAGCTCCTATCTATAAAAATGAAATTTTAATATGTTTACTAGAAGAAACATTACGGATTTGTGTTTATTTGTTGCTGTTGCTTTTTCCGAGGGTGATCATATCAAACCAAGGGTACTAGAATTTTAAAAGAGGGCTCATTCAAACAAAAATTAAAAGATCTTTTATATGTGACAATTTTTAGAGGAATTATATAGAGGAATTTTTCCTGGAAAAATTTTCTACAGAGGGGGTGGATTTCCTGGGAAACTATTAGAAATAAATACACAACTAGTTTTTTCTGCAAAAAGTAAGAAGTGACATTAAGACTTAAAATGTACAGAAATTATTCCATATATGACAGGGCTACTTTCTCCTAAACACCCCCTCTTTACACTAATGTTTGTCCTTTTGTCCAATTTTCTTAAGAACGATTCTTGAAACAAAAGGACTGTGCCACCCTTGGAGTAAGCCTCTCCCTAAATCCTTGATGAGTAGATTCCTGGAGAGGAGTAGATCCACCCTTCTCTCCACATGTGTTCTTTTCCCTAGATGCATCCAACAGATATTTCGAAATAGATAATTTATTAAAAATCGTCCAAAGAACATATAACAATGCCCTCAGTATTTACACAACCCATAAGAGCCCTGGGACAAGGGTGTAAGTTATGCCTCAGGGGCATTATTATAAGGTTTTATGGAAAGGGTAGTTGTATAAACTTCAGATGGGGCTCATTTGATTGAAGTTTAGTGCCCTTTATAAGAGTCAAAAGTGATTTGAGGGCACCCCCCCCCCCACGCCTATCATTTTCAAAAACCAGCATCCAATCAGAATTTGTAGACCTCTATTTTGTTCAGCATTGTACTAAGGTCCAGTAATTTTGCATTTGGGGATGTCACCGCCCTAGTTGAAGGGCAACCCAGCTTACTTAGTGCTCTGCAACTTCACTTGACTCCTGGATTTTACATTATGAAATGTGCAATCAATACTCTGATTGCCAAAAAGCTACCAAAAGAAGTGAAAATGCTGACCCTCATTCTAACCATACCTGTCAAGCAGAACTCTTGTAGATGAGCCTTAAGCTCTGAAAATGAGTTTTTTACTGTTTACATGTGTTTTATGACTTTTTTGCTTTCACACTTGTACATTTTTATTGATGAACTAAATGAATCTTTTTTGTTTTCATTATATTCGATGTTCACTGACCATTTTGAAAAAGGTTTACAATATATAAAAAACTAGTTTCTGAGATTTCAAGACGGACATATTAGACAAAAGATGGACATAATTTGTTTGAAAAGAACACATTTTTGGATGCTCATAGGACATATTCATTGACCAAAAAGTTGACAACCCTGTTTACTATAATGCATTAGGCCCGTTTTTTAGCACTAAGATCTTACATCTTGCATCTTTCTGCAAAGATTATCGTTTTTAACTCATCTTTGTTCTAAGATCTTACAGCTCACTGATGTTAGCAAAAAGTGTGAAGACCGCCACTGTTCTGCCATATAGAACAATTAACAAAGGATCTTAGAACAAAGATGAGTTAAAAAACGATAACCTTTGCAGAAAGATGTAAGATCTTAGATGTAAGATCTTAGTACTAAAAACCGGCCTAATAAGACCATAACGTTCTTCCTTTATAAAGTGTAATGCACTTTACTGATTACATTATCATAGTTTTCTTCATATTTATCTACATCTTAAATAATATTTATTCAACAATTTCTTTGAAATTCCTATATAGTCCTGGACCATATTTATAACCATCTGGAGGGGGTGCATTGCCTGCACAGCATAGGCCTAAACAAACTTATCAGGTAATACCGCATAGATAGCCCTTTTTACTACTAGCATTACCAACCCAAGGTTCAATTACAGTCTAGGCTTCTTTTTATAGGTCATTTGACCTATTTTAAAGTCAATCAGGCTTTTTATAACCTCTAAAATATAATTTTCTAAAATAACTCGCCAAAGAGCCTAAATTTATTTGAATAACAATCAAGTCATTTTATAATTTTCTGTAGCCTAACACCTCTCTATCTGGACAGATCCACGAAACTTGCTACATGAGCAAGTTCTTGCCATTCCTATCTTGGTTGGACAGGAATAGAATCATTCCTCTTCATTCCTTAATAAAACGTAAATTTTTTTAAAGAAAACACGCGATTCGAGGACTTGTCTTAACTTTTGTGGAATCATTCCATTAAAAAAAAGGCCTTAAGCTAAGACTTTAAGCTAAAAGTCTAAACTCTAAAACTAAAACTCAACTACTATCACTCTAACTAAAACTATAAGCTAATACCAAGCTAAAACTCTAAACTAAAACTCTAAGCTAAGACTCTAAGCGAAAACTCAAAACTCTAAAACTAAAACTCTTAACTACTATCACTCTAACTAAAACTGTAAGCTAATAGCAAACTAAAAGTCTGAACTATAACTCTAAGCTAAGACTCTAAGCTAAAACTCAAAACTCTAAAACTAAAACTCTTAAGTACTATCACTCTAACTAAAACTGTAAGCTAATACCAAACTAAATCTCTAAACTAAAACTCTAAAACTAAAACTCTTAACTACTATCACTCTAACTAAAACTGTAAGCTTATACCAAATTAAAACTCTGAGCTAAAACTCAAGACTCTAAAACTAAAACTCATAACTACTATCACTCTAACTAAAACTGTAAGCTAATTCCAAACTAAAACTCTAAACTAAAACTCTAAGCTAAGACTCTAAGCTAAAACTCAAAACTCTAAAACTAAAACTCTTAACTACTATCACTCTAACTAAAACTGTAAGTTAATACCAAACTTAAACTCTAAACTAAAACTCTAAGCTATGACTCTAAGCTAAAACTCAAAACTCTAAAACTAAAACTCTTAACTACTATCACTCTAACTAAAACTTTAAGCTAATACTAAACTAAAACTCTAAACTAAAACTCTAAGCTAAGACTCTAAGCTAAAACTCAAAACTCTAAAACTAAAACTCAACTAATATCACTCTAGCTAAAACTGTAAGCTAGTACCAAACTAAAACTCTTAACTAAAACTCTAAGCTAAAACTGAAAACTCTAAAACTAAAACTCTTAACTACTATCACTCTAACTAAAACTTTAAGCTAATACTAAACTAAAACTCTAAACTAAAACTCTAAGCTAAGACTCTAAGCTAAAACTCAAAACTCTAAAACTAAAACTCAACTAATATCACTCTAGCTAAAACTGTAAGCTAGTACCAAACTAAAACTCTTAACTAAAACTCTAAGCTAAAACTGAAAACTCTAAAACTAAAACTCTTAACTACTATCACTCTAACTAAAACTGTAAGCTAATATCAAATAGAGCTTATTCATTATTCCCTGGATTTTGTGTGTGGCAACATTGTGGCATCTATATCTAAAATTTTCAATGTTTCCTTCTAGAAGGGCATAGCAATATATGCACAAGAATAAATAATCAAATGGAACTACCCTAGCTTTTTTAAATTTCATATTCACTACATTAAAGACATGGGAACCAAAAACACCAGGTTTAAGCACATTAAGGTTGGAAAAAATGCATATTGCAATTGTGGTCAAGCTTATATTAACTAAAATCATTATATATACATGGAGGAACAATTGGTTGCTTAGCCTACTTTCCTTCTTATTGGCCCCAATTATTATAGGCTTGGCCTATATCCCAAAACCCTATTCTACTACCTATATTCCCATCTTTTCCTTCCAAGGAAAGAATGCTAAACTCTCCCAAAATGAAAGAATACATATTGATCTTACAAAAAAAAGAGATTAGCCTGGATTATTGTTTTTGCATAAAACGTAACTTTTGATAGGAAAGTCTATTTTCAAGGCAGGTTGCCTTAATATTGCTATCAAGAGCTTTACTTGTAGAGGGGAGAGGACATTTGTCGCCTATATAATTTGAAAAATATATTTTTACGTATTCTCATTAAAAATCCTCCCTTCAACTTTTAAAAGGTGCCTAAAAAGTATACAGTAATAACAATTTATGCTTCTTTACCTGCAGGAAATTTCTTTTTATTCAACTGTAAGTGCTGCTTCCAGTTTACCTGCACATTAGAAAAACGTCCCCCCTCCGATGCATTTATATAACCCCAGGCTACTATTTTGCTTATTTTGTTGTTGTTGTTTTTAATTGCCATTATTGGTGTTTTCAACCAAAAGTTTACGAATAATACGTACAAAATGAAAGGCAAACCAATAAACACAGTACAATTTAGAGTTTTTCAGAAAAGAAGATAACCAACTAGATTTTTTATTTTTTTATTTTTAAATTTCAATAAGAACGGTCTTAATAAATCTAGCTTCTTAAAAAGACCCAAAAAATCATTTTAATCGCTCCCGTCCCGTTTAATATTTTAGATTGACCTCCTCCAGCTTCAAATAGTCTCATCTCCTCCAGCTTCAAATTTGCATCGCTCTAACATGAAGATTTGAGCAATTCCACGTGACAGGTTTTTTTTTTTTTTTTTTTTTTTTTCGAACAAAAAATATTTCAGTCGTTGTCATCAGTTCCTATATGAAACAACAGTTATTTGACATAAAATGCATTTTTCTGTTTGTAATTTGAATCGTAACTCCCAACCAAAAGAAAGTCAGAAATAAAAGAAGAGTTCACAAAATTCAACCCCAAGAATGTTACCCTAAAGCTGTTTTGATGGGTCTCACAGGTCCAGGTACGTACAAAGAATTTTTAGGGGAAGAGGTCAAACAATAAAAAAATATTAAATTCATTTTCGAAAGGAACTAAAAAGTGGAGAATTAGTTTTTTTTTCTCCAGAACCTATGAATATAAGCGAACATAAGGGGCACAAAAGTACTGGATTTTACTTAACAAAAACACCAACTTTATCTAAGTTTTAAATTCATAAACGGAAAAAGTCGATGAGTTGAGGAAAACAAATAAAAAAGATCAAATTATGCAAAAACGAATCGATTTTTTGCCCCGAATTTTCACTTATATTTAATATTTTCAAATTTAAAAAAATATAATGTCTCATCCAAGATTACAACCTAAGTTAACACAGCCTCGGGATGTGCTCGAACAAAATATATTTCAACCGTTGTCTTCAGTTTCTATATGAAACAGCAGTTAGTTTACATAAAATGCCTTTTTCCGTTTGTAATTTGAATCGTAAATCCCAACCAAAAGGAATCAATATAGACTCACAGCCTCATTTATTTTATAAACAACTATCGTAGCCGTGGCCGAAGCCGTGATTAATTGGCGCTGTTTAGTACTTTGCATAAAACTCGTCAAATTTTTTTAACATCTTTTTTTTTATCAAGAAATAAAAGAAGAGTTCATGCAATTCAACTTGTCAAACAATGAAAAAAAATTATTCATTTCCAAAATGAACTAAAAAATATCAGTGAACATGAGGGGCACAAAAAGCATTGGGTACAAAGCATAAACAGCAATTTCCGTAGGTTTCAAATATATCAATGGGAAAGGTCGATGAGTTGAGGAAAAAAAAATAATAAAAAAGATTAAATTTTGCAAAAAAAAAATCGATTTTTTGCCCCAAATTTTCACTTATATTTGATATATCAAATTTTTGATTTTCTAATTAAAAAAACAAACATAATGTCTCATCTATCGGCCATTATTTCAGTCACTATTCAGCTCCCTACGTGTTAACACGTAATAACTGATACTCTCTTTGACAATATCCAGTTAAAATTCTTTGACCCAGTTTCTCTCAGAGGTAAATATGTTAAGATGTCTTGAGTGCCGATTAAGAATTACTAGAAATTCAGCGCAATGCAGTAGTTGCAAGTGCCATTACCATGCTGGACGTGACAAATGTGTAGGCATTGCAATATTAGAGTGAAAAAGTGGCTGGCTATGCTTGGATTTCAAAACATGAACCATCTGTAAGTAGTATCAGTCTTTCCTCACCTTCTACTTTGGTATTGTCACCGCAACTTACTCCAAGATCTAGAAGTCGGATGTCAACTGAAAGCTTTAAAGACATATTGAAAGACAATAGGCTTACCTCTAAATCCATACAGTCAGTCGCCAGTCCAAGTCTGATGCCGCTTGTCCAACTGATTGTTTAGCTCTAATAGCTTCTCCTAGCAGTTAATCTGAAATTGAAGCCCCAAATATGCGTCAGACAACCCCCCCCCCCTCCAGTTCATTCTAAAGATTCTTTTTGCCAGTCAGACCTTACAAACACTGAAGCGGAATTCAGTAAACCAAGTGCCACAACACAGACAGACTGTGACTCCAACCTACCCTGCTGCCCTACCCATCCCTCCCTCCCAGTGTCCAGAACAAAATTGCAGAGTCTAATAGCCTTAAAGAAAGAAATAGATACTATTATTATAAGAAATGTTTAAATTTGGTGCTTCAGATAGTGTCCAAATTCGTGAAACTGAGAGACCCCAGGAGACTGCAATATACTTTGATCTAGAGACAAATTGTGCAAGAAATAAATCTGACAAAAAAATTAGTGATACAAACCAAAATCTAAAAGATATTCATGAATTCATTATTAAGGAATCAAGGAGGTGCAACGAGCAAAATTTCAATCAGACAAGTTTTGATAAGAGTGGGTCCCTGGAGACCAAAAGACAAACCTGTGTATTTAAAGGATTATATTTTTCCGGTCACGCAACTGGAAATGCAGCCATTGACCCAATTTATAATAAAAGTGAATAAAAGGCGAACATTAAACCAATGGAGAAGATGACTTGTGCTAACAGCTGTGTTTACAAATATTCCAGTAATTTTGACGACGTTAGCGACACACTCCGAGGTAAGGAATGTCGCTTGTAAATTTTATCTGAATAATAAGTGTAATAGAGGCTTTTCTCGTAGGTTTGTCCATTCGTGTATACTTTTTTTAAATTCAGGTTCCTGTCAAAACCCGAACTATAATCTTCCCCACCTTAGACCCTGCCAAAAATTTAACAGTGGAATGTGTTTTAGTATTAACTGTTCATTCTTACACATTCGTAAATCTTCCTCGCATCAGAGTCCCCATTTTTTAACCCCAAGTCTTCCCTAAAAATACCGAAAAAACACCACCTTTTTTCTTTACCAACGCCGAATTCTCCAAACCAAACTATAGTTCCTCCCTTCAAAGACTTTCGACGTCAATCACTAGCCCATGTTTCATCCCTCGCAAAGAAAGTCCAGTCTTTAGACCGAACCTCCTCCTATGTACAGCCTATGTCTACAAATCAAACCCACCCTTTCAAAAGGATCCCTTCCCTCTCGATGTCTCCCCTAATCACCCCCCCCCAAATTTATTCCCAGGAACACAGCACTCCCCTGTATACTTCCCATACCTCATCACACAAGAATTATTTGGAAGCAGTGTGAATTATTTGGAAGCAAATACAAATTGTCTTACTGTATCACTTTTCCCACCCCCCAAAACTATCCCACCCATACAGAAAATAACAGTCCAGACTCCACTAGCCACAAAAAACCACCTTCAAAATAATAAATCTAAGTCATATGAAAAATATTTTGACGCTTCACGTTACAATTTCCCAAAAATATATCTAAGTAATAACGAAAGCTTGAATTTCGACAAGCTTTCGGAAGTAAGCATAACTGCAGGACTATTGGATCTCGACGTTATTTTCATCAAGGAGGTGCATAACCCAGATCCATCTTTACTAAATTTAAATGGCTACCATAAATTTAACAAATTAAGGCCCCATGACCATCCTCTGGGGAAAAAACGGGGAGGCATTCTGCTGTTCGTTAGAGAATATTTATGCCCAAGACCAATTCCACCACCAGATTTTAATGAGTTCGAAGAAATTCTTTGGATGTGTATTAGACCCAAGGTTTTGCCCTGTCCATTAAATATTATTATGGTTGGACTTTTCTATTTCGCTCCCAATCAAAACAGAATTTCATAGAAAAACTAAATGGTAGCATTGATCGAATTCGACTAAAATATCCTTACGCCGGAATCTTTTTATTAGGTGATAAAAATGATTTATCTTTAGACTCAACTTGCCGTAATTTTAATCTCAAACAAATGGTAGATTTCCCAACAACGAAAGGAGGCACCCAACTAGATGTTATTTACACTAATATAAAACAGTACTATAAAAAACCAACTCTGCTTCCTGCACTCGGTGGTAACTATCATTATTCAATTAAAATTATCCCAGATTTTGAGGCCAAACACAATTATAAGGTTATCGAAATTTGCTCCAGACCAGTAATAGATAAAAGCTAATTGGAATTCGGAAATTGGATAGCAAGCGAAACCTGGAGCGAAATTATAAATGCAGAAGATGTTAATGACAAAGTCTCACGGCTCTATGGACTCCTAACTAAACACTACATTGGATCATTCCTGGTAAAAAAGACCAAAAAAGTGTTCAACCGACAAACAGTTCTTCAATCATAACCTTAAAAAAAATAATTCTTGAAAAAATTAAATGCCTTAAAGAAGGAAAAATTCTTGAGGCCAACAAATTAAGGAAAAATTTATAGAAGCAACTTCGTAGGGCTGCATAAGATTTCTACAAAAACAAAATAAATCACTTATGCAGTACCAATCCAAAAAATAGTATGAGGAAATAAAACTCATTTGTGGGAAAGAACCTAAACAACTATACAAATAAAATCCAAAAGTTAAAAAGAACCAGTATCTGCCCCCTAGATATTCCGATTGTACTCGTAAAAGCTTTCTCCGATAAAATCTCAGAGCTACTGGTAGATATTTTTAACAAGATCACAAAAATAGGCAAATTCCCCGCTTTTTGGGAACAAGGCTATTTAACTCCAGTTCCTAAAAAAGGTGCCGTGATTGATTTTGACAAAGTTAGACCAATAACATTAACACCACTTTTTTCAAAGCTGTATGAATCATTTTTATCTTACTGGCTCAGGGTCTCAATTGCAGAACGTATTGAAATCTGACAATTTGGAAACGTCCCAAAAGTATCAACGTCCCACTATCTAGTACATATGTATGACACAATACTGAAAAACCTAGATACACCAAATACCTGGGCCAATCTCATCTCAGTTGACCTGGAAAAGGCTTTCGATTATGTTGACCATAGTGTTTTAGTTGATAAACTTTCCCGTGAATTCCAAATCGATCCCTCTCTGGTAACAATTATTTCATCATTTTTAAGCCAACCATCTCAAGTGGTCAAATACATGAATACTTATTCTGAACCTCTACCAGTCTATAACAGAATACCTCAAGGTAGTATAACTGGACCCATCTTATTCAGCGTTATGGTAGACAATTTGGCAGAAGAGGTCGCCAGGAAAAATATAAAAAGTAGTACACTAGAAATCCTTGAAGATGTTGCAACAGATGCCCTCAAAAATAAAATGTATGTAAACCCACTGAAATCTACAATTCTAACAATCAATTTTCTAAGCACAACCCCTCATTTACGTCTATTATTCCAAGTGAACTTATGACACAAAAAATAAAACTTCTAGGAGTAACTATAACTTCCGATCTTAAATGGGAAGCCGATATTTCAAACATAGCCTAGCAAGCCAATATTTCCCTAGCTTTCCTTAAGCAATTGGCAAAATATCAATGCCCGACTTCTCGTATTTTGAAATTTTACATATCTTTTATTCCCCCAACTCTCAAATATGCTTGCCCTCTATGGCACTTCTCATTAAGTAAAAATCAAACCAAAAGGTTGGAATCCGTTCAGAAAAGAGCTTTAAAAATAATCGCACAGGAAGGGAAGTTGTCTTACTCCTATTTCTTACAAAAGTTTAAAATATAAACTCTGGAAAATAGACGACATGATCTATGTCTCCGTTTTGGTGGTAATGCGAGAACCAACATCCGAACTGAAGACTTTTTTCCGCATTTCCATAATCCTGAACGGAAGCCTCTCCCAAGAGAGGAAAAAAACCTAACCTAGGTACCTTCCCCCTAAACCCCAAAAACAACAGTTTAAAAATCGTAAACGCAATGAAAACTACTCTTTGCATTCCAATTCTTAATAGCGGTCGCTTGAAATAACCAGTCTGGCGGGTTCTGCCAGGTATCTTTAGCATCTCCAGTTTGACATTCCATATACAAATTATAAAAGAGTGCGTTTAATACACTAGTACCTCTTTTTCTAAAGCCAAATACTTAGTGATTGTCCTTTTCTGAAGAAAACATACTAAACACACAAGCAGTACCTTTAAATTCTTTATTTTATACTATTTCCAAATATCATGGCCCATTTTCTGAAAATACACCCACCCCCTGATGGTCCGGGATATATCCCTAAGAATACATTAAAAACAATAACCAATAAAATTCTTAATTTATAATATGAAAGAACACGAAAGAATATAACAAGAAATAATGTCATCACAAGATTCGACACAACGATGAAATGTATTTATACAGGTATATATGGGACCTCAGATGGGGAGGGGGGGGGTATAATGTCAAAAAACTAACCATGATATTTGGAAAAAGTTTAGCACAAAATCAAAAAATCCGGCTCAACTAACCCACCTCCCTCCTCAATGCTTAGATATAACCTAAAAATGGCTCATTTTTACAGTTTCATATATTTTGTCAATATCAGCTGTTCATAATACCATATAAAAAGAATAAGTTTTGTATATAACCTGATATTATGTCCAACCAATCAGAGGGGGGGAGTGAGTTTGTTACGCAAAGAATAATACATATATCATCGGTATTTGTCAATTAGCTGATACACACGCAGGATAGATGCGGAAGGAAACTAGTCAAACCAGTATCAGTCAATAGAGAATTCGATCGCAAAGCGTGGTTTGTCATGGCGTTTACAATATTTAAACTACTGTTTTTTGGGGTTTAGGGAGGAAAAGTACCTAGGTTAGGTTACGTATTTAATATACATCATGCTTTACCCCCCCCCCTCCTAATTTGGAAATATATAGCCCAAATTTGTTTCTATATTTTCATCATATTTTGTTTTATTTCAATAGCATTAACCAAACTTGACTTCTCGCTAACTGACGAGTACCATATCATCTTATAATCACTTATTTCAAATTAAATTATAAAGAAAATAGCTTTTATTAATATTTATCTGTTTTTATTATACATTTTCCTTCCTAACTTCAGCTAGCTCCTTCTCTATATTATTTCAGTATGACTGTTGACTGAAGAAGATTCAAGGTCAACTGATAAAATTTAAAGTTGGATAAGTTACTAACTGACTATTGTCACTAAAAAAATGATAATCTTATGCTCATGAAAGAGAATATTATTTTAACTTACTATTTGAGTAAGCGAAGTGGGTATTTTCTCATCCTAATAACTGAGTGATTGTTAGGTAAGATTAAATGACCGCGATGTGAAAGAAAGTCCACACTCATGTCAGAGTGATTAAAATGGGAACAGCGGATTTTTTCGCGGGGGAAAAAAGATTACTCAGAAAATTTGAAACTCACTCATTATTCAAAAGCGTAACATAATTGTAACATAAATTCAAAAACGTAACAAAAATGTAACGTTTTTAGGACCGTAGGGTAAAACGTGCGGTCTATTTAAAACGTAAAGAAAATGGTACGAACGTAACCTCGGCGGCAACCTTGTTCCAGAGTTGACGCTGTCAACATTTCATTTTTAAGGTCTGTTATTTACTATAATGCAATATTGCCGGAACATGACAAAAATACGCCAGAACCTTTGATATTTTCTGATGAGAAGTTTTACATAATTTGCAAGTTCGTTAAAGAATATTAAGAACAAATAACAAGCAGTACTTTATATTCTTCTTGTAAAACAAATTAAGTGAAAAAAACATGTTTTCAACTTAAAATAAGGAGCAACATTAAAACTTAAAACGAACAGAAATTATTACGTATATGAAGGGGTTGCCCCCTCTTCAATACTTCACTCTTTGCGGAAAAGTTTGACTTTTTGTTCAAATTATTGAAGAATAGCTATTAGAGCAATAAGCCTTTTTAAAAGTTCTAAAAAACTTTTGCGAAAGTGAGGTATTGAAAAGTGGGCAACCCTCTCAAATACGTAATAATTTTTGTTGGTTTTAAGTTTTAATGTTGCTCCTTACTTTCAGCTAAAAAAAACTTATTTTTTCATTTAATTTCTGACCGTTTTTTAAATAGTGCCGAAAAACATTCCCCCTCTCAAAACTTCCTGAAAGTAGTCCCAGCCACAGTTGCAGGTCGTCGCTGTCGCAAGTGGTCAGAATCAAAGTATTAACATTCGTAGTTGTACCCGTTTTAGTAGTAATTGTCCAGAAATTTTCAAATTAATAACCTTAGCCATTCCTAAGGTGTTGTATATCCCTTACTATTGATAGCTTAGATGACCACAGTACCTTTTGATTTTGTCTAGAATACCTCTCAAAATTCCCTGAAGCTTCATCTCAACACCCTTAACTTTGTCAGACACACCAAGGATCAAAAATTTCCCAAGGATAAGTCCTGCAATTAATAGTTTAACTAATGAAGATATAGAGAAAACAACCGGTGTAATGTTTAAACAAAAGTAGTTGAAACAAAATTAACAATCTTTAAATATTAAAAATCCAAATATTTTGACTCCGCGTCTAGGAGCCTTTATCAACGAAAATAAAAATTAATTAAGCTAAATTAAACACAGCATATACAGAAAAAGAAAAATATACAAGTAAAGTTCACATCTTCAAATATCAATGAACATATCACAGCAAATAGCATTAATAGTGAGTAAGTAAGTAATTTTTATTGTCCTAGAGGCCCTAGGGCCATGGCAATACAAAAAAGGAAACTCACTTTTAAATAATTGTCATTATATAAACATAACATAAACATCACACAACACGACGAAAAACATAAATTACAAAACAAAAAGAAACATAATTCACGAAAATCTACTTCTGTGCTCCGTTGCCAACCTGAGAAATCGTCCTAAATTTTCAATACTTGCAAAATATTTATCCCTCGTTAAATTCACCAGCCATCTCTCATCAAACTCACACCTTCCATAAACTTCATCTCTCAACTCTACACACTCATGCATCACGTGACCCACACTCTCATCCATACTTCCACATATCGGGAAAAAGTAAGGACCATTCTGCCTTACCTCCTCCTTAAATACTTCCTTCTTGCCCCAAGTGGTAAACCCTTCCCCTTAATTCAATTGTATACTTCAATTCCTCTTTTTTAAATTCACCTCAAACAAAACCCCTTCACCCCATGTCTCCTTCACCGACGCGTAAAGACACAGGGAGTTCAAAAGGCTTCTTTCATACTGTCAAACCCCTATATCTTTATTACGTAGTATATTACCCATCATCTTTGCGACCTCATAATTTCTGTTCATAATTTCTCGACCTCGTAATTTCTGTTCATTTTGGGTTTCATTTATTTATGGATGCTGATTTGTGGTAGTTTCACACTTGAAAGATTATTTGATTTTATTTTTGCTCATTTTTTGTTTAATGGAGTTCTTTACTTTTCTTTGAAAAACTAATTTTGTGGGAAAAGTTTTTTAAATTAATCTATGTAAAAATGAGCGCCATTACACGGCAAAACGAATCCGAGAGATAACAGTCTTATAGGGAATGAGCAAATTTACAACCCAGCTATTTCGTTACGGTACCTAGACAAGAACAAGGATGTCAATCTTTTGAAGATAACAGTTATCTTCAGAAAACTCCTCCGGCTATTCCAACTTGGTGAAAGTGATGAAAAGTCTTGAGCAATAGTCTATCACCCATCCTAAGATAGAAATAGGTAGTTAAACGTAGAGTAATTTGGTTTGAACGAATTTACTTTTTTATAATAAGAAATTATCTTTTAACAACAGTTTCTTTCAATGCTTTCTGTAATATAAGCCTGTTTTGTGTAATATTTAAAAGGGCATTACAGTACATGTCCAGTTTATCATTAAGATACTGTAGTTGTTTTTTTTTTTAAGGACGACCAATTTTCTTTTTTAATCATTCTACTAGCATTTCTTTCCCGAAAAAATTGCTTAGGGTTTTTCAAATAAGCCAAGACAAACTCATGAACACCCACCGAGCTTTCAGTATTGTGACGCTTCTTCATCAACCAAAAACTATCGTCAACATAACAACATAAACTATGCGCTTTAAAAGATCATTAAAATTGAAAATTTTAAAATAGCCCTTTGTAATAGAACTTCTTTTTACTTTCATTATAGAGGCATTTTTTATAGATAAAAATATGGGATTTCCATGGGTGCCCCCTTTCACTAATACAGGCTGATACATTTTTGGAAGACATTGCATAAAGGGCTATTTCGAAAAGTTTTCGTAAACCTGAATTTTGGGTTCGTTTTAAAGACGATATTTTTTTATTTGTGGAAATATAGTGACGAGTCTCTTGGGTCTTTTCTTCACTTGCTCAACTTCTTGGATCCATGGGCGCCCATATGGGGGGGCAGGGGGGGGGGGCTTGTTCCCCCCCTGGCGGTATGTTTCGGCCGTATTGTTATATTTTTTTTCTGAGATTTCTATTAATTAGCATTAAAAGTAGCAATTAGACGAAGTTTGCCCCCCCCCCTGGAATTCAGCTTATGGGCGCCCATGTTGGATCCAAAACTAAAATTTACTCAGGAATCAGAGATAGAGAGGCGTCTTCCTTTCTTAGATGTTCTGGTGCACCGAAATGATTCATGTTTCGAGTTTGGTGTCTATAGAAAACCCACACATAATGACTGTTACTTAAATTATTCCTCTAATCATTCTCCTGCTGTGAAAAGAAGAGTTGTCACTTCTCTAATTGATAGAGCATTGAAAGTTTGTTCAACACGCTTCTTGAATTTAGAGCTCAACCACCTTAGAGATATTTTATTTGGGAATGGTTATCCAATTAGTTTAATAAATTATGTAATTGCAAAACGCATTAAAAGATTATCAGATAGTTCCACAGAAAACACAAATCAAAGGGAAAATTTAGTTTATCTTTGTGTCCCATACGTTAAAAGGGTTTCAGACCACATTTCAAAAAATCTAAGGCAAAATAACATTTACACTTACTATAGACCCAGAAAACTATCAGTTCCCAAATTGATCAAGGTAAAGACCCTATCCCGATAGGTGAAAACTCCGGTGTCTACAGAATTCCTTGTTCGTGTGGTCTTTGGTATACCGGAAGAACTGATCAGCGACTAACGGATAGATTAACTCAGCACTATAGTTCAATTAATAATACGCTTAAAAAGCGGAAAAAAACAGAAAATTTTCACTCTGCCCTTGCAAAGCACATTTTTGAAAAACCAGACCATACTATTTTGTTTAATCAAGTTAGCCTTATTACGCATGACAAAGGTATTGTCCAGCACTACAGAGAAGCTGTTGAAATTTATAAATACCAACATTTTGGTCTAGCTTTAAACAGAGATTCCGGTGATTTAAGAATAAACGAGTCATATTTCGGTTTTCTCAAAAGAGAAGCCGATAGTTTAGTAATCCCTGAAATAAACCTTGAACCACTTTCCCAGTCATCTAATCAAACAAGTGAACAACCCCTTAGGTCTCAAACGGTGTCTGCAAGAAATGCATTAATTAAAATCCGAAATCAGATGACATAGCTCTCCAACTTATTTAATTGCTGGTTCGTTTTGTTTGTGAGTGAATGAATTGTTTTCTTTTCTTTGTCAGTTGTTCGCTAGTATCCGTCAATGGCAGTTCATAGTTTTTTTTTTTATTTTGTGCAAATCGCGGATATTGGCGAATAACTCGCTTTTATGGTTGTTAGGTATTTGGTTTTAATTCTTTTAATTTTTGGCTTTTATTGAATTTTATTCATCTTTTAGTTTTTGGGGGTTTTTTCTTTGGTTTTTGGGTTCTTTTAATATTGATTTTCCGCGTTTGTTTTTGTTGTTTTTTTCTTCTGCACTTTCCTTGGTTACGTTATTTTGTTTCGCGCTGAAGAAGAGATCCGTTTGTCTACTCAAAATATTTGCTTTATTGTGTTTTTTAAATATTTTCATTTTACCTATAAAAAACCCCTTTTTGCTCGTTTTTCTTTCTTTATGGGAAAGCTAAAGTAACATCCATTAGGTATTTACTAATTTAGGTAGCTTTGTATTTACGATTTTTGTGATCAATGCCTTTGATCGATACGAACTGCAGATTTAAGGGAGTATTGGTCAAGTTATGCAGCAATGGTAGAATTGGAGATGCAACCTATGCGCTTAGCGATTTTTTCAATCTACTGGTGACCTCTTTTTTCTCTCGTCATCTGTGAATCTACAAAGACGATCCTAATAGAGCACCAAGTACCTTGAAAAAAAAAGCTCAAGGAACATAATTACTGGTGACTAAGTGGGACGTTGAGCTCTTTTACAACGGCAGCTATAGCTCTATTTGAACTTGCAACCGCAGAAAAGTTGAAAACCAGTCATGAAGCATTTTCAGAAATAAATATACCTGAAAAGCAATTATGAACTATGTTAATCTTTTTATTGTGCAAGATTTGCTTACAACAGAAGGGGTAGATCCACTATACAAGCTGCTAGGAATCATTACCTCCAAAGCCAATAACATGGGTTAAAATCATAAATCTGGTGTCAATGTCCTAATTTGAGTAAACTGGCGCTTATTAGCTACTATTTTATTAATAATTAGTCAAGTTCATGATTTAAATTGATTGCTTGTTGGACAATAGTTTCTTAAATAAGGTAATGCAGCCAGCCTTTTGGGCCTACCAGTGTTCAAAGTTACTTATAGGCTAGGAAAGAAATCAAATAGGAAGAAAACTCACTAAAATTACGAAAACTACTTTAAACAGTCTAATATGCTTATACATCTAACTCCTAAATAGTACTTGATAAACTTTACACTCCACCCCACCCTAATGAATCAGTGCACTGACCATTTTATATATTGCTATTCCATTTTACAGTAAATCTGATAGTTCTTTCTTATTTTTTTTTTTTGCGGCATATAATAGGCCTAATTAAACACGATTTTTTTCAAAGTGAAGTTTTGTGTAGAAACTGAGTTATATGTTACTCCACTAGGGGGGGCGGGTTTGGTAAAGCAATGCTGCTGCTGCTGCAATTGCAACCCTGCCTCCCCCCCTGGCCAGATATAGTTCTTTTTTCAAATTGGATTTATTTAGTTTTATGAACTCTATTTGGCATAAATAATGCAGTTAGTCAGATCCTCAGCCGACTCATCACAACATTTAACCTTATCCATTACTTAGATGTGAAAATTTAGATTTTCCTCGCTAAAAAAAAATAAAAAATAATACAATGATAGGTAGATGCTTATTAACAATACTATCAGTTGTTTCGTCAATTATGTCAGGTAAAAAAACACCCTTTCCAAATAAAATATTCATTGCTATCAAGTTGCAAATAAAGCCCCCCACCCTCCCACCCACCTAATTTGGCCAGATATAGCTGTAGGTTATACATACAAGTTTGCTGATTTTGTGGGTTTGCCATTATTATCAACAGATCTACTGCAATACTTGTGAAAGATATGGTGCCCACTTCTTGAATGTGAAACACTCATGCCATCTTATTAACTTATGCTCATCCATCATCCTATGCACGCTTGTCACTTCCTAAGACTCTAGAAGACTCGGCGCGAAATATTTAGGTTTTAAGATGTGTAGTTAATATACTTTACGGAAATTCGTGTCAATATTCTTCCAATTTTTCTGCCGAAATGCTGAAAAAGTTTTTTGAACTTCTCATCAGAAAGTAAACGTTCATTATTTTGGCTTCATTGTCTTTGACATGACATTAAGGAGAAGTGATCATTAGAAATGAATAGGCACTTGGAAAATAATATGGAAAAACAAAAAATGGTCTTATCTAAGATTCGAGCCCTAATTAGCTAATTAGGGCTCGAGCTCGATTAGCTAATTAGCTCGATTCGAGCTAATTAGCACATCCACACGTAAGTGTACTTACCCCGACGCTATCAAGTCTTACAGAATAGTGCTTGTTTTATAATTACTGCTCTCCTAATGTTCGCAACCCGATTATGTTCTTTTATTAATTTTACTTAAATAAAGAATGAGAAGTTCTAAAATATGTTGTATTATTGCAATGTCATCGGAAGCATATATACTGATAAAATTTGCAAGTAATTGAAAAGTCAGAAATGGTAAGAAATTGGAAGTAATTTGGAAAGTGGAGGTAATTTTTCAATTTAGAAGTAATTCAACAGTCATATATGGTAAGAAAATGGCTCACAAATTCCACAGAGTTATATGAAAAAAAAAAAAAAAAAAAAAAAAAAAAAAAAAAAAAATGTGTTGGATGACAAGACAGTTTTTTTTGTCGAATTGGCATTAATCTTTATTTTTCAAAAATATCTTTGTTACAGCATGAAAGGTAATAGTAAATAAGATGCTTTGATTCTAAAACTTAAAAAAAAATGTGAAAAGCGGACAATGTAAGATTGACCTCCGAAAAACTAAACCCGCAAATTCTAAAAACCTAAAAAAGCACCCTGATTTCATGCTTCCTACCCCTGCGATATGACGGGGAGGCAACCCATGGTAGACAAATTAGCTAGGAAGAGGTTTTTCAGCCCCAAAACGCCCACCAAAACAGACCAAGCCCAGAAGAATTATATGAACTTAAGAAAACATTTATTGAAAATACTGACTTTGTAACACCAATATCAAAAGTTGTAAAAGCAAAATTTAAACCAACTCATGCATTTCCATAGACAGAAAGTTTCTCCGACAAATCAGCCATTCTTGTCACCACTTGACGTATCTCAATAGATCTACAAAAAGAAAGAAATGAGAGATATAAGGGGGGAGGAGTAAAACAACTCATATTGTAGATAGAGGCTTAAAGTTAAGAATGAAAATCCCTAAATCTATGCTTTAGAAATGTATTTTTAAATATTTTAGAAATATATCCAACATTCCACCACCCAAACAAAAAATATCAACTTAGAAGAAACAACAACATTAGGCAGACAAATTACAAAATGGAGCATAATGATTCATGCAGAAGTATCGGATGCACTTTATTTCTACCCCAAACCCAAAGAATACATTGTTATGGATAGTTAATTCAAAACAACCAACAATACTTGAACTCCTGATTTCTCATTTCCTACTTTAACTTTAACTCGGGTAGTAAACACATCATCACAATCCATCGAAATGTTTTTGAAGTGACGACCCTGTAACCCAACACTACTAATTTCAGGGAGTCGGAAAACCTAGTTTGGAGAGTACAATTGTTTTTTCACCAGCAAAGATATTTCTTAGATTAAACAGTTTATTCAAACTGTAACTGAAAATTTATAATTATTATACTAAAAGGATATAGCTTGAACTGTGACCAATTAGTTGTCATTTAAGACGGCTAGAACTAATGCCTACTTACACGGGAATGGTTGGACATATGTCTGGGAGGGGCTAAAACCCTGTGTTTTAGGTAGAGGCGGTAGTTTTTCACCTACTTTTCCCAAATTCTCCAAAAATTAATAAGAGTTTGGAGAATTATGGAGTCAATACGCATTTTCTTTATAGACCCAAGTTTCAGGTCCGAGGTCTAGGGTCACACTGATTCTAGGGACACAGCCAAGTTCTAGGATCACACTGGCTATGCATGATGGAAAACGAAGAAATAAAAGAACAAAGAACAGCGAATAAGAAATACGAGACAAACCAGGCATTCCAGAAAGTATCTCCGTCAAACCGTCTTCAGTGCTCAAAGAAAGGTAAAATAAAGTCCCACTTGAAAAAAACTAATTAAAAAGGAAGCACGTTACAAGATAAAAACAAGGAGGAATCTCATGTTTTTATGTTTTGAAATTCAGTCACCTCCTTGATTTTGTTTTAGAAGGTGGATCCTTTTTTCATTTTTTTTTTCGTCACCTACTTGATTTTGTTTAATAAGGTGGCTTCTTTTTTCATTTTTTTTTCACTAACCTCCTTGCTTTTTTTTAACAATGTGGGTCCTTTTTTCATTTTTTTTAAGTCACCAAATTGCTTTTTTTTTACAAGGTTGCTCCTTTTTTCATTTTTTTTTCACTACCTTCCGCTCTTTTTTTTTAGATGGTTGTTTATTTTTTCATTTTTTTTCACTCAATTAATTTATTTTGTTTTAGAAGGGGGCTCCTTTTTTCATTTTTTTTCAGTAAACTCAGCGCTTTTTTTTAGGAAGGTGGCTCCTTTTTTCATTTTTTTTCAGTCACCTCATTGCTTTTGTTTAACAAGGTGGCTTCTTTTTTCAATTTTTTTTTCAGTCACCTTCCTTGCTTTGCTGTTTAACAAGGTGGCTCCTTTTTTCATTTTTTTTTCAGTCACCTCCTTGCTTTTGTTTAACAAGGTGGCTCCTTTTTTTTCATCTTCTTTTTTCAGGTCACCTCCTTTGCTTTTGTTTAACAAGGTGGCTCCTCTTTTTTCATTTTTTTTTCAGTCACCTCCTTGATTTTGTTTAAAAATGTGGCTCCTTTTTTCATTTTTTTTTACTAACCTACTTTCTTTTTTTTTAGATTTTGGCTTCTTTTTTCATTTTTTTTTTCGTAAACTACTTGCTTTTTTTTTATAATGTTGCTTCTTTTTTCATTTTTTTTTCAGTAAACACCTGGGTTTTTTTTAACAATGTGGGTTCTTTTTTCATTTTTTTTCAGTCACTTCCTTGCTTTTGTTTAACAAGGTGGCTCCTTTTTTCATTTTTTTTCAGTCACCTCCTTGCTTTTGTTTAGCAAGGTGGCTCCTTTTTTCAATTTTTTCTAGTAGTTTTATTTATTGATTAACTTCATAGTTTTTTTTTATTTGTATTCTCACTGAATATTTATAATTCACTGGCATAAACTTATCTTCATTATTGTTTTGCCCTTTTGTTTCTTCGTTTTCCCTTCAGACTAACGATCACTTTAACATTTAGCATTATAAATCCCTTTAAGATACGAAATACTTTATAAACGCGTATGCGTATATACATAGTTCTACAATACAAATATCAGTACATATACAACATATAAATTAGCATATTTAAATACAATAGAGTATACACTACAGTTTATATTCCGGAATAAAGTGTATGGTACACGATGTTTTATATAAAATATTGGATAAAATATAATTTAATAGCATAAGAGGAGTAGCAAACTTGGAATTTCTATTATTGCTTTTGCCAAAACGCAAAAAGGACTGATAGAATTAGCAAAATACCAAGTCTTGCATTGTAAAACAGCTCCAGGGAGCATTAATCCTCTGGAGGGGGCGAGAGGGGCTTCAAATTCCTCCTCTCCTGGTTGTACAACTGTTTCAGGAATTATTTATCCTTTTCTGAATATGATCATCTTTTTCCTTTTTTCCTTTTTGAACTTGTTTAAAGTAAACTTTTGCTATATACTGTGTGCATTAATTTTTTTCTGTTTTATTAATTTCATTATTATTGGTACCCTGAACTGTTGATTTTTATTTTTTGCATGTAAAAAATGGAATTCCTTTTTCATAATTTTGTGCAGCACGAATGAACTAAGCATTAAGATTTTTTTTTGTTATTGCAATAGAAAAATAGAGAAGATTATGATAAAGCCTAAAATAAAATCTTCATTGACATCTAATATAAAAACTATACATTAAGAAACACGTTTTCCTAGCAAATATTTGCAATTCACCTACGGGTTTGCTATAAACTTAAATATAGCACAGATTCTAGAAATTAGTGACTCACTGTCTTTGCAATATCTCCCTGGTGATAGAAATTTGGGCTTCGCTTAAAAATGGTCTGGTAACTGGCATGACTTTTCTTCTTCCCATGGCACGTTTGAGCATCTGCAATCTAGATTCGAGACGGGAAATGTCAGACTGACAAACTAAAAGCCTCCGCTTCATATCCGATTCGGCACTGCTGCTTTTATTCGTAAACTGTTGGAGGATTCCATAAATGCGCAAAAGGCTAAAAGATGGGTGTTTTAAGAGTGTATTAGAGTACATAAAACAGTATATCAAGCCTCCGCTTCATATCCGATTCGGCACTGCTGCTTTTATTCGTAAACTGTTGGAGGATTCCATAAATGCCCAAAAGGCTAAAAGAAGGGTGTATTAAGTGTGTATTAGAGTACATATTAGAGTATATCAAGCCTCCGCTTCATATCCGATTCGGCACTGCTGCTTTTATTCGTAAACTGTTGGAGGATTACATAAATGCGCAAAAGGCTAAAAGAAGGGTGTATTAAGTGTATTAGAGTACATATAAGAGTATATCAAGCCTCCGCTTCATATCCGATTCGGCACTGCTGCTTTTATTCGTAAACTGTTGGAGGATTCCATAAATGCTCAAAAGGCTAAAAGAAGGGTGTATTACATTGTTAAGAGTGCATTAGAGTACATATAAGAGTATATCAAGCCTCCGCTTCATATACGATTCGGCACTGCTACTTTTATTCGTAAACTGCTGGAGGATTCTATAAATACGCAAACAGCTAAAAGAAGGGTGTATTGTAATGTTTATAAATTCTAACCAGAGTTGCTGGACGGGGCACATTTTCGCCATTTGGACCCTTTTTTGACTAAATTACTTTTTGAATCTTTCAAATCGGCGCATTTTTGTTTCGGAAAATCGATCCTTAGGCGCATTTTCCTTTTAATGGCCGTACAATTTTAAACCCAACATTTGTTAACACTGGTCATAACAGTAATGAAGATTTCCTGAGACGTTAAATAGGTGATTTGTTGTTATTGACTTCAATGGATACACAACAAAGAAAAAGGGAAAGAAGGTAAATTTCTCAGCTAAAGCTACTTGAAACCGAAATACCGGGAAAGAATTTTTAACCCATGCTAATCAGAAATTTAAACCCTTAACTTACTGGATTTCCCTTCCGAAAACGTAATATTAAGGGTTGATCAACTCCTTCAACAACGAAAAAAGGAAGCATATTTTTTCTTATGTGGAAAACGTCCTCTGTTTAACTTAATCTTAAATAAGATGAAAATTCAATTGCTGTAAAGAAAATGAAGCAGCCATGAAATACCACTGTGGCACCTTACTATTACCGTATAGTCGTGTCTAGGTTAATTTAAAGCTAAAATTTAGGAAGGGTAATTACTTTCCAGAAAGCTATGACGTAGGTAGACTCCAGGATGACAATTTGAGAAAAATTTTCCAGGAACATTTCATTATTAAACTGGAGAGTCTGTCAATTTGCTTCTGGACTGCCCATCTAGGGAGATGTAGGTAAAACGGGACAGCACCTCTTTTCATGAAAAGCTTTTTTTGTAAAAAAAAAAACAAAAAAAAAAAAAATCTGAAATATGTCTTATACGAAGGAATACATGTGGCTATTCTAAGGTTGTTCTTTTATTTCTGTTTTTTAATGCTACCAATAACATTTTCGAAAAGTAAAAAAAAATTAACCTGACCATGATAAAGAATAGAGTTAATCATTAGCAAAAAACATAAGGTGCCATCGTTAAGATTATTTGTCTAAATTTTAAGGATTTGTAAAGCATTAATAGCAAAACAAAATATAATTTTAAAATAAATCAATTTAAAATTCACACTTTTAGAAATGTTAATTTGTGTCTCCCAAAAGAGAGGGCTGCAGTGTTTCTAGGTCTCATCGATTGATTCAATGACTGAAATGATTCGATTGATCAAAACCAAAATTTTATTTTGTTGTCTTTAAATAAAAGTTAATTTACGGGTTTTTTTAAAATAAAAATCACCATTACGTTTAGTAAAACAATTTCAATTGTAAAATGACCAGAAAAAACATGTTTTCCCAAAAAAGTTTTCAAAGAGAACTAAACAGCGATATTTAAACCAAGAAGGAGCAGAACAAACACAAACTACAATGGACAAATAAATCCGACCCCAAAACAAGCAGAAATTAAAATGAATAGTGAAGCCAATCTTCAAATAGACACAATTTAAAATGAATAAGTGATGAGACTTCAGCAAACCTAAATCAAAACGAACTAGATTTACGTTGCTAGTAAAACATGAAGTGTTGCAGCAACCCATTGGTCAGATTCAACGATGAAACTGTATCGGGAGCAATACTTCTATTTTATTTTTTGTTCGCCGTCAAGTAAATGAGCCCCAAAAAGCGGAAAAATTGATGCTCCCTCCCCCATTTTTTTTTTTGTAAAAAGATAAAGAAAGAAAATGATAACACATTCCTTAAAGACAGTCTCAAATTCTTCTTTTCTGGCTAAAACTAGTTTTATTCTTTTTTTGCTAACACCCAATCACTATTTTAATTTTAAAATATATCATGATTACAACCTAATACATGCATACAACTTAATATCTAATGTTATTTCTAGAATTGCAGCATGTACAAGCTAAAGCTAAGGTACTATGCCCCAAGACGTAACCTCTGTTAAATTGTTTCCTATGCATTAGATGGTAAAAACAATTTATTCGACATCTATTGCGGAAGAATTGCCAAATTAGCATTTTACTAGCAATTGGAACACTACGGACGGCACCGCATTGCATAATTGCTGCGTAGCTACTTGCATGACGATAAATATCTCTATCCTAAAATGTACCAAAACAAGGAAGAGCAAGACTAAGTACCTTAAGTATATACTTAAGTACCTTAAGTATATAGCCTTTCGCCCCTAAAGATAAACAAGCTTTATGATCTTTAATTACAAGTCCCTCTTTGTAATATAGAAGAAATCCACAAACAATGAAATCATGAAGCCTCCTAGCACCTGGGCTGTAAAATTCAAACGTCTAAAATTGGGAAGGGGGTGCTGAAGGGACGACTTTCCCACTTCGGTTTTCTAAGCATACAGATTAACAATCTTAGCGTGAATCTGACTTAAACAAAGCGCAATACATCGAACTGTTTGAACCACAACCCCGAACTGTTTGAAAAGAACGAACTACTGTATATTTAATTGTTTTTCTCTTTTCACATAGGTATAGAATCTGCCAATGACTGAGTTAAACCCAAAAAGAATAGAAATTGAAAAAAATAATCAGATAAACCATAAAGAAAATAGATATTGCTTCAGATGAATAGACAAAATCCTAAAATGGAAAGAAACTAAAATGAATAATTTCAAGAAACCCAAAGATAGCAGATTGACTTTTTACACTTGCAATATCTCCCTTCTTCAATTTTTAAGTGAAAAGCTAAGCATACCGCATCAAATTTAAATTACAAATGTGCAATAATTTTAAACTACATGACTTGGGCACAAAATGGGGCTATAAACGGAATATACAATAATTTTTATCCGTATTTATCGTTTTATCCTAAGACCCTTTACACCCCCGCCCCTTGCAGAGCTATCTTTTGAGAAAAACTGTAGATATATTGCGCTTTTTGGGGGGGGGGGGTCAGAACCACGCTAAGATTGTTAACCTGTATGCTTAGAAACCGAAGTGGGACAGTCGTCCCTTCAGCACCCCATTCCCAATTTTAGACGTTTGAATTTTACAGCCCAGGTACTGGAAGGCTTCAAGATTTCATTGTTTGTGGATTTCTTCTCTATGACAAAGAATGACTTGTAAGCAAAAATCATATCTATATCTATATATATATATATATATATATATATATATATATATATATATATATATATATATATATATATATATATATATATATATATATATATATATATATATATATATATATATATATATATATATATATATATATATATATATATATATATATATAAAAAAAAATATATATATATATATATATATATATATATATATATATATATATATATATATATATATATATATATATATATATATATATATATATATATATATATATATATATATATATATATATATATGAATTTTAGCGTTGAAGGAATTTTCATATTCCTTTTAAATTTCATTTTAAATCATATTTATTTCATATATATATATATGAAAGCGGCATAAAGAAATAAAACATTTTAGGATAGGAAAAAGAATAAAACTGGTATTATCCAGAAGAGTAGGATTGGGACTGTCTTTAAGGAATGTGTTATAATATTTTTTCTTTATTCTTTTTTTTACAAAAAAGAGTACCTTTTGGGCATCAGTTTTTCCGCTTTTAGGGGTTCATTTAATCGATGGCAAACAAAAAATAAAATAGTAGTATTGCTCCCTATACACTTCCATCGTTGAATCTGACCAATGGATTGCTGCAACACTTCATGTTTTACTAGCAACGTAAATCTAGTTCGTTTTCATTTAGGTTAGCTGAATTCTCATTACTTTGTTCATTGAAGTTGTGTCTATTTGAAGATTGGCTTCATTGTTCATTTTAATTTCTCTTTGTTTTGGGGTTAGATTTATTTTTTTTCATTGTAGTTTGTTTGTTCTGCTCGTTGTATGTTTAAATATTGCTGTTTAATTTTCTTTGAAATTTTCTTTTGGAAACTAGTTTGCTCCTGATCGTTTTTCAACTGGCATTGTTTTATTAAACGGAATTTTGTTTTTATTGAAAAAAACTTTTATTCTATCAAATAGTTTCAGTCGATAGGATCAATCGACGAGACCTAAAAACACAGCAGCGCTTTCATTTGGGAGAAACACATTAACATTTCTAAAAGTGTGAATTTTAAATTGATTTATTTTAAAATTATATTTTTTTTGTTTCACTATCAATGCTGTACAAACCCTTAACATTTAGATAAATAAATCTTAACGAAGGCAGATTATGTTTTTTGCTAATAATTAACTTTATTCTTAATCATGGTTTTGTTAATTTCTTTTAATTATAGTATCTTTTTTATAGTGATCTTAGTTTTAGGGGCATACATAAAACCATATTTATCTTAAAAAGAAGGAGCAAATAGAAGACTTAATGAATCTTGGCTTAGACCTGCCTTTCGTAATGATGATTTAGAACGTACCGTTTCTCGAATTCTTCTTCCCTATCTTTCAGATCTTCATACTGTTCAGCAATCAGTCCAGCTTTTACTTGCAAATCATGTTTCGAGTCTTGAAGAAGCATTATGTCTTGTTTCAAATTCAGAAGCCTACCTCTCAGAATTTCCGATCTTCTTTCGACCTGAGGGAGAGATTAACTTTGAGCTTTGAAGTTGAGCAGAAATTATAAATAAAGATGCAAGAAAAACTCCTAATGTATAAAATCTAAAGCCGAACTGATCAACAATCAAAAAAACAAAAATAAAAAAAAAATCAAACGGGACAATGGCCAGCAGAAGGAATAGAAAAACTAAAACGACGCGGATATTTCACCTGTATAAAACAAAGCGTCTTCTATGCCTTGTTTACTTCTTTTCGGTGTTAGCAGAAGGAATGGAAAAGGGGCAGAAAGAGGGGAACTTAGTATTGAGTGTACTTATTACTGCGAAACAGAATTGCAAGATGGCAAGCTAACACTTTTTCTTTTCTCGTAAAAAAAAAGAAAAAAAAAGTTTTACGAGTAAAATAAAAATGTTAGTTAATCGAGATACTTGTCTAAGAGTATTGGATGCTCTGTAGGATATAGAGATTTTCCGTGGGCGCTAGTGGGGCACTGACACATCACAGAGAGATGTTCATAGTAGTTATCAAAGACTATCTAGATGGATAGACTATGTCAGTGGATAGACTAAATTTATTAAACTTTTAACATTGTTGAACATAAATAATTTCACTAAGTCCCTAAACAACAAAATTTACTTACACTAAACAATTCGTGGCTTGAAATTAAAATCACCACAGAGCAGGTTATACAATTGAAAGATATTTATCACCCTGAGGTAGTAAACTGTAGCCCACAGTAACTGAAAATTTAAAACATGTTTTGAAAAAAAACCTGTCAAGTTAGGAAAATCGCTTTTTGAAGCTGACTGAGGAATGGTAACTATGATTTTGATCAATTTTAATAGTAAAAGTTTTCTGCGAAATTTGATTTTAGGAATTTGAAAAATAGCCTCAAACCCCATAAAAATGTTTTCGTGTCGAGATCAAAAATTTGGTTCTGGGAATTTCCATAGCCAATAACTTTTTTTTATTAGAATTACAGAAGTTGTAATATGTCTCCTAAATTATTCTTTTTTTCCGTGGCCGCTAGCGGGGCACTGAAACATCCTAAAGAGATGGTAGGGCTCTATTTGTAAGGAAATTACTATTTCCAGTACCTTTTATAATCGAGAAAAGATAATATAACAATGAAATAGAATTAAAAAAAAAAGAAAAAAAAAACGCAACCGATCAAAATTGTGAGATAGTAATTTTGCTTACAATAGTCCAAAGAGCATATAAAAATGGCTTCAGGGTGAACACACATCCTTCAGAACCCAGGAGCAACGGTTGTAAGTTATGACCGGGCATATAAGGTTTTTATGGAACAGATGGTCGTGTAAACTTCGGATCATATGGGGCTCATTTAATTGGAAGTCGGAAGATCTAGTGCCCTTTTTAAGAGTCAAAAGTGAATGGAGAGCAGCCAGCCCCCCCACCCACAAGCCTATCATTTTCCAAAACACACCCAATCAAAATTTTAAGAGAACTGTTTTGTTCAGAATTATTAAAGGTCCAGTAATTATGTCTTTTAGGATGTCAGCCTCCCCACAGACCTCATGTTAAGGCCAGTAAGTTAGGCAATTCGTTTATTGCTTGCATATAGTATATGTTATAGATAAAGTATATATGTTTGAACTTAATTTTCCAAACAGACAAAGGGAATGCAGGTGAACCTTTCAGAAAATGTTGAGGAGAGTGCTAAACTAAACCAAAACATATTATGTGTATAAGGATTGTCAAAATGACGTATTTTGACCAAAAGGCAATATATGCACGCTACTACTAACAGTTCTACATTTATTACTACTTCTACTTCAACTACTACTTCTATTGCAACTACTTGTAAAGGCAATACGTTTATACTGCTCCTGCCACTAGTAATACTGCTATTACTAATAATACTAATACTAGTAACGTAAATACTACTACTATGACTACTATTAAAACTATGCCTAAGGGTATGAAGGTGAAACTTTCAAGGAATGTTTTTTTTTTTGGGGGGGGGGGAGGGGAGGGGAGGTGAACTTACTCACAACACCCCGTTTGTATGCAGGTCGTCTTAAGATCGTAACAACAATATCTTAGGAACAGTTTGGTATGTGAAATTACAACTAACAGGGCTTTTTGTGAAGGATGTTGAACTAACCAAAGAAAATATTTGCATCCTATTTCTACCGCTTCTAGTCATACCACTACTACTACTATTATTATTATTACTTCTACTACTACTACCACCACTAAAACTAAGGCTACTACAATTAATTCTACTGCTACTACTACTACTACTACTGCTGCTATTAAAACTAAGGGTATTAAAGAGAAAATTTTGGGTGATATTGAAACTGTATGGAACTAAATCAAAACACACTATACCCGCACTGGTTGTTAAGAGGACGCATCAGTTATGCTTCAGGAATGGTTCATTATATTAAGTTGAAACTTTCAGCGTGTGTTGAAGAAACTAAAGGTAAAATGTGCACACTGCTATTAATGGTTCTACAACTATTGCTAATGCGCAAGCTAATAGTTTTAAGCTGAAGCTTTCAAGGAATATTTCGGCGGATGCTGAGCTAAATCAATAAGTTCTAGTGCCATTTTTAAGAGTCAAAAGAGATTGGAGGGCAAGCAGCCCTCTCCCCAAGCCCATTCATTTTCAAAACACATGGAGTCAAAATTTTTTGACATTCATTTTGTTCAGCATAGTAGAATGGTCCAGTAACTATGTCTCTGGAGATATTGGGTATGTCAACCCCCCACAATTATGTAATTGTCCCACTATGCTTTAAAACTAAATGTTAGTTTAACACTAAATCAAAGGCACTGTGTGTGTGGTTGCCAATAAGACACCTCAGCAATATACCGAGAACGACTGGGGGTATAAAGTTGAAACTTTCAGGGCTACTACTATTACTACTTCTGCTTTTATAATTTAAATAGAGCAAAAGAGTGTAAGTGTATCCAAGTTCTCAAAGAGCACAGAAAGAATTTTTTAGGAATGATATTATGTTTTATTTTCCAGGTCAACTTGAGGAGGTATAAAATTAAATTAAACAATACTATTTGTGCCAGGATTAAACAATGGTGAAAAGGCTTTTCCAACATACAAATAGCAAGCCATCCTATGGATTCTTATATATATATAAAAAAAAATTCCACGGAAAAGACTATGTCAATAACAAAAACAAACAGAAACGAATTTAGAAAACTTTTCCGCAAAACAAATTTTTCAAAGAAAAGTAAAGAGCTCCATTTCAGCCACGGTTATTCCAATGGTGTACATTTTGTTTCGATCCAATGCCATTTTGATTTTTCAAAATGTGTTTTCAAATTAGCATTAAAACTAGTTTAGATAATGGTTACCATTCCTGAATCAGCTAGAAATGGCAATTTTTTTCTCAATTGCCAGTTTTTTTGTAATGCGTTATTAATTTTTGTAAGGCCGTTAAGTTCGTTAGGCTAAGGTTCGTTCCTTACCATAGGCCAAGGTTCGTTACTTACTAAGTTACGGTTAATTCTGCAACCATGATTGAGAATTGAATAATTAGACTGGGGCAACCTTACAGAAAAGATACTTTGCAACGGGGATGGAATAGAAAGGAGTTAAGTAATAATATTGAGCGAAGCGAGTTAACAAGGCCCAGTCTCGTTAATCAACTAGCCTTATTCCAAAATGCACATTAAGAACCAAAACTATTCTTCCTTTTCTTCTCCTTTGCTTTTAATCAACACAAACCTCATACAATAACTGTAGCGTATGCTTTTCCCAAAGAGCTCGGTAACTTTTCTTACTAACTGAAAATTAGACTGTTGATTGAATCTCTTCAGCAATTACTATTATAAACTATATGTACTCTTTCTGCTCACATTTTGCTGAGCCAAGAGCACAGCTCTGTGCATTGCAGGCTAATACGACGAAAAGAATTTTTGTTTTTTTAAGGGTTCTCTTGATATTTTGGTAATCTTCAGTGGTTGAACTTTATTTGGAACACAACTGACTTTTAACACTCAGCTCTCAATTTGCCAGCGAAACAAATAACGCTCAAAAAGTGCGATCAGTTTTGCGTTTCATTTTGAAGAAATTTAGATGAATTTCTTAAAACTGACTGTGAGTTACGGAAAAAAATCTCTATATTTTTTAATCAGCCCATATTACTTCAACAAAGCCCAAACTAACTAAACCTTAGCAAAAAACAATTATGTGATCTCCAAGACATGAACAAAAATAAGTAAAAACGATTTCACATCTCAGGAGATCCCCCCCCCCCGACTCAAGATTTCTTGGTGTAGTACCTGTAATTGAGAATAACTGTCGAGACAGCTTTAACTAACGTCTATCATAAGTAGGGACTGTAAGTTTTCAATATATCTAACGCTTTTGCACTCTTTTATAACATTACTTACTTCTTCTGCCGCGGAGGTGATTCCCACTATGTATCCATTCCAAAATGTCTCTCGACTGTGATTCATTAGCTGCATTAGCGCACGGGTGTCTAAGCTCTCACCATCTTCAAGATGAAGCAAAGGTTGCGTTCTTTTCTTCTAAAAAAACAGCAAAAACTGTGCTTAATTTTTCAGCGATTGGGCGCAAGGATAATCAGAGGGAAGGCTAAGCAGTCTTCCACCCCACAAAAGCACCAAAGACACAAAAGCACAAAAATTATTTAAAATAATGTATAAGTCTTTCCTGGTAAAAAGAGAGAAACAAACTCTTTCGAAACATATGGTCCTCCCTTTCTACAGGAAAATTTGCTCAATTTTCCTCCTGGTCAAAACAAGCTTGTTCAACGCTTTAGGATTTTCAAATAATTTGCAATTAGCAGCCAAATGCCAGCATTTCAAACGGTTCGTGGTAACGAACTGTAAGTAAGGAGCGACCCGGCTCAATGGTAACCGAAAGTCTAAAAAACGGAATTTTGGTACCAATAGATACATCAAAAGAATGAGATTTTAATTCTGATTTCAAAAATATAAGTTTCATCAAGTTTAATCTTACCCATCAAAATTTACACGGCTGAGAATATTTGGCTGATTTTCGAAAAAATGGGGAAAGACCCCCTAAAAGATATAGAACCTAAATGAAAATCACACCAACATACTCAGCGTATCAGATAACCCTACTGTAGAGGTTTAAAGCACCTATCTACAAAAATGTGGAATTTTGCATTTTTTGCCAGAAGAAAGATCACGGGTGCGTTTTTATTTGTTTGTTTGTTTTTTTTTTCCCAGGGATAATCGTATTGACCCAGTGCTCCTAGAATATCGTAGGAGGGCTCATTGGAACATAAATTAAAAGTTCTAATGCCCTTCTTAAGGGACAAAAAAAGATGGAGGGTAACTAGCACCCCTCCCACGCTTTCTTTTTCCCAAAATCACCCAATTAAAAATTTGAGATACCCATTTTGTTCAGCATAGTCGAAAATCTAATAAATATGTCTTTTACGATGACTTAATCCCCCACAGTTCCCAGGGGAAGGGCTGTAAGCTATGAACTTTGCCCATTGCTTACATATTGTATTGGTTATTGGGAAGTATACAGACATTTTCAGGAAGGATTTTTTTCTGGTGGGGGGGGGGCTGGAGGAGGGGGTTACTCGGGAGAATCTTTCCGGGGGGGATGTTTCTTTGGGGTACGGGACATTTCTATGATGGGTGCGCCGGATTTCCCAGCATTATTTAAAAAACGATCGGAAATTAAATTTAAAAAAAACAAGTTTTTTCAACTGAAATTAGAAGCAACAATAGAACTTAAAATGAACAGAAATTATTACGTATATGAGGGGGTTCTCCCCCAAGTCAATACCCCGCTCCTTACGCTACAGTTTTTTTTAGTGCTTTCAAAAGAGCTATCTATTCTAATTAAACGGCCTTTGTGATTCAGGGGTTTGTGAATTAATTTTTTTTTTTAAATTTTAACGTTAAGAGCGTGGTATTGACTAAGGGAAGAACCCCATCATATACGTAATAACATATACGTAATAAAAAAAAACAAGCGATACGGCTCAATAGTAATCGAAGCTTTTAAAAACGGAACTTTGATGTCAATAAATGTATCAAAAGAATGGGCTGATAATGCTGATTCTAAATATATGAATTTTATTAAGTTTAATATTACTCATCAAAGGCTACGAGCCTGAGAAAATTTACTTGATTTTTTAAGAGGGGGGAAACATCCCCTAAAAGTGAAAGAATTTTAAAGAAAATCACACCGTCAGATTCAGCGTATCAGAAAACCCTATAACATAGGTTTCAAGCTCATATCTGCAAAAATCTGCAACTTTGTATTTTTTGCCAGAAGAAAAATATACGAATATAGAAGTTCGTTACGTAAATTAATTTGTAAATTACGTCAGAACCAAATTTAGAGACAGCCATTAAACAAAAGAAAAGTAAAATTTTTATGCAAATTTTGTTTACTTATTTAATGACGGTGAGCCAAAATAAAAGCTGCATTAACTAAAAAACGATCAGGAATTATATAAAAAAAACAAGTTTTTTAAAAACTGAAAGTAAGGAGCGACATTAAAACTTAAAACGAACAGAAATTATTCCGTATATGAAAGGGGCTGTCCCCTCCTCAACGCCTCACTCTTTACGCTAAAGTTTGACTCTGTCGCACAACTTTATTTTTAAAAAAATAAAAAGCTTTAGCGTAAAGAGCGAAGCGTTGAGGAGGGGACAGCCCCTTTCATATACGGAATAATTTCTGTTTGTTTTAAATTTTAATGTCGCTCCTTACTTTCAGTTTTTTTTTTATTTAATTCAGTAAAAATCAACCTTGGATGTACGATAGGTTTATGTTACTGAGGAGATTGTTTCTTTTTTGTTAGCGGACCTATCCATCGCAAAATATGAGTTCTTTTTCTTCTCTTGCTTCACTACAAGATTCTATTCGACTGTTAAGCCTTCGTTTGAAGAAGCTAACAGATGTATCTGATAGAAAAGTCTCCCTAGGAAGGTATTTGCAATACACAGCATATATGCAACGCTCCAAATACGGCAGTTTTTGGATGATCAGTGAAATACATTTTTTTGTTTTATTCGAAGCATAAAGAAATTTCACTTTATCGCCCTAAGGATATCAATTTATGTGGACCAACAAAGGTTAACAACAAATAATCCAACTTATTCTACCACAAATCCTTCTACACCTCAAGCTCAAAATTATATTTAAGGTGCTTTAAAGTCAATGAAAGGCTATTTTTTTAAGTTTGAAAGACGAGCAACTTGGCTTGTTAATATTTGCAGTGTTTACAAGAAATGGGAATGAAAAGCAAAACACCCTTCACATCGGTCTAAAGGAGCCCATGGCAAATAATAAAAGCTCGCAACACACACTGGGAAATGGGGGGAGGGGTGGTTAGGCCCTATCTCCCAGAAAACAAAAACACAATTAATAGCCCATTAAATTTTGGTTATACCCATGACCGAAATTATTTGTATCTCTACCATCAGAGGTGTTCGAAATTAAGCTATTTGTTAAGAATAAGGAGAATAATAATAATAATAAAAAAACAAAGACTTGAGCATAGTAAAAAAAAGATGGTCCCCTATCATGCATACTTCGAATAAAGCAAGATTCTAAAAAGACTAAAAGCGCCCAGCCAACAGTTCCGTCATGGTCATGGTAATCTTATTAATATCTATCACATTGCAAACAAAACAGAGAACAGAAAACTGGTCCTCATCAATTCTTCAATTGAATTTTTTTTTAGTCAACGCCAGCACAATACCAACCGTACAAACTACTTCAGTCCAGAGTAAGCAAACGAATTGGTATATACATGTTTTTTGCAAGAGTTTACATTTTCTGCAAATTTTGCTTTTCGTGTTTATTTGATGCTATTTTGTAACATATGTTTTCGCTTACTTTTTATTTAAAACATATTTATAATAAAAAGGCAAAGTACTGATATACTTGAGCTGCGCAAAGCTTCCACTAGATGGAACATTATGATTATTATAGTTTAACTGAAACATCTATTCCGTAACAGTGTAGTAAAAAACTAGCTTATATTGTTATTCGAAACTGTTACTACCTGCAACATACGGTTAATTCGATCCATAAAATAATTTGTACTCAAGGCCTTTCCTTCACTTTCGAAAAGCATCAACTCCTCATTATTTCCTTTCTCAGACGATACGTCGATTTGTAAACTCAGTGAGATTGGTAACAATTGGGCTTTGCAATCACGAGTTATGGCCAATAGTCTGTTTGGCAAGTTTGGAACAAGAGAAAGGCCCAGTGGCGCAGATGGTCCTTGTCCTAGAAGCAAATCCTGTATAACATTCAATGTAAAAGACAAATGTAAGCAAAATCCAGTGAGAGCATAAAACCCCTCTCAAAAAGACATTGATCCATCCCCAAAACGAAAAATTCTCTTCCCATTAGATTTTAAGTAATTGAGACAACGGCGGTAAATTGTAATAACATAATTCCTTACTTTTGAATTTAGTAAAAATTCTTGATTTTTGTAAATTGAAATAAAGGATAGCTACACTAAAGCTAATTTAATACAAAAACGTCTGGAAACGTTGAATTTCGACAAGACATGCGCCATAAAAGAATTTTCTATGCTCTTGCATTTCTCGTAAGAAGACTATTTTGACTAAACTCGTAATTTTTTAGTCTTTCAAGGGGGAGGGGGGGGCAAACTAAGGTTTTCATTACTGTACATACTCATTTTTGAGCAAATATCTCTTTGGACCATAAGTTGACCATGTTCCCGTTTAGCACCACCATGTAAATAAACTTTATTTCGTTCTCTTTTCGCTCATGTTCAAAATTCATCACAAAAAATTAATAATTAAGTCATGTGACGAGAGATGGATTAGTTAGATGACGACTCTCCGGCTTGACAAATGAATTTTTTGCCCCAAAAGTGAAAAAAATTAATTTTTTATCTTATTGATGATGATGAGAAAATGGGGGACTCATCTAAAATAAGCAACCAGTGACCCTGATATTACTTACTCAAAAATATCAATAAATTATTCTTAGGAAAAAAACTTTCAAAATAGCAAATTGTCACATGTGTTAAGCTAAAGTTTAACTAAACTAGTCATTTGTCGAATGATATAATGCATTATAAGTGATATGGTATAATGGTACTGTCTTGTGTTGTACGACGTAGACTACGTCAGCTATAACTGGGATAAAAATGGGGAGTTTTCTGGTTTTAGTCAAGTTGGTTTTTAAGATGCTGTCGGGTGCTTTTTATGCAATGGAGCAATTTATATCTTTATTCCTTTTTTAAATTTCTTTACTTTTTTTCATTTGTATTCTTTCCAGATATTTATTTTATTTTCTTCTATCCTTTACACAGGGCCAGGAGGGGAGCGACCGGGACAAGCTGGCCCAAGCACCGCGGCTGGGGGAGAGGGGGCCACGACTGGGGGGGATACCACAAATGGGGATTCTGGGAAATATTTTGGTTTATGTTTGAGTCAGGAAAGGGGAGGGGGCACCGTAATTAATTGTGCCTCGGATGCCATCAACCCTAGGAACGGCCCTGGTTTACTTTCTCTTTTACATGTAGATGGAAGCAGCCCTGAAAATCCGATAAATAAAAATTGCAGAAAGTATATCTATTACATCCACTATATACCGAATTGGAGATACGCTGTTCAGTTACAGACTTTAGTTTACCGACTTATTTCTTGTCTAAACCCTTAAGGGAAAGTAGCTTTCACAAAAAAATAAAATCGTATTTTTGTTGTCCTGTAAAATTATGAAAACGCGAAATATGCCTTTTGGTTTGTTGACGCAACGTTAGAAAAGATTTACATAGTTTGTAAGATCACATGATAGACAAAATAAAGTAGAAAAGAAAAATAATATTTTCAGTGAGTTCAATGTAACACCAAGAAAGCAGATACCTCCAGATACAAAAACTTCCGCCATTCTCTTTGGTACTACTAATAATAAAAGACTAGCAATCAAAAGAAGTCGATAAAAATCACTTTTCAGGTGGGGATTTCAAATATTTCTTTCTATTTACTGACTTTCATTGAAAGGTTAGTCTTTTATCATTGTTTTCATTGCAGATGGCCTTGCAAACCGAGGTCCTTGAAAACATATACTTTTGTCGTTTCTATTCACTGGCTGAAAATCTTCCATGTTTGAATTTCCTTTTCTTCTCTAGAACTCTTCACCTAAAAGGGTTTATCTTACCAAACTTCTTCTAGATAAAAGATGAATGATAGAAGACAGGAACCTTACCTGAAACTTGAGTACACATCATAAATTCAGCTATAGATGGCAGCCTCAACACTGAAAAGTCTGGCTCTTCGCCTGAAAGCTGGTATTTGTCTAATTGAATTAAAGCTGGAAGCCGTATACCATGCACGCCACTCTTGTGAGATACAAAGTATCTAAAAATATAAAGGTTTCCCGTCAACTTAAAAAAGAACTGGGAGTCTCCATTAAACCACTTACACTTCTTATGCCCAAGTCAAGTTTGTTGATAAAACCAAAGACTTTATATCAGCTAGACTTCAAATGTTAGTAAAATTGCATTAAATTTCTCGTGGGTGGAGTCTCAGTAAATAGGCCTTTGCTGCAGAGCATTTTAACCATGTATAAATATATAGACATAAAAAAAATGGAATCACATCAGGGAGTACGTAAACCTATACGTAAACCCAGGGAGTACTCTTGCCTATAAACCTAGTTCAATAGATAGGTTCATAATCAGTTTCTGGTTTTGATCATCGATTTTGCTGACATAAATACTCTAAATAAACAATTAAAATCAGCCTTCGTTAAAAAGAAGAAGTTTTTCTAAAGTTGGATTTAGAAGATACTAATAATCAACCCAAGAAATAAACAGAGGGACAAAGGTCTGTGAATTTAAATAAGGGTAGCTTCACAACAAGGATAACGACCTAGTATTATGCCAAAAGCAGGCAGTATGTCCATAGAATTAACCACGGTACATAGTTAGTTCAGCGAAAATTCATTAAAATTGAAATTTAATTTTAGATCAAACTTTTCTTTTAAGAATTTAAAAAAAGGAAAAAAGGAACCTTCGCCAAACCTATCACAATTCAAACAAAATAAAGAAATTCATACCTAAACTTGGAACCCTGAGTACCATAGATCCGCACACTAAATTCCTCGTCTTCAATAGTTTCTTCCTTATCACTGATCCCAACATCGACTGAAAGTTCAATTCGCTCAAAAACGTGCATATACTTTGAACTCAATTCCGTCTTAGCTGATATCCCTGACTCGTTGAAATCAGATCTCTATAATAAAATACAGGTAGGTATTTTTTTACTTTAGCTGAAAATAATTAAACGGAAACAAAATCGGTCAAGCCGGGCTCTAAAGTTTGTCTTTTTTTATGACAGCACCAAAGATACCACACGTCATTTTTTTTATAACTGCCTGAATAGATACCACACATCATTGTGTAGTCACCACACATCTACTTCACACACACCACACATCATTGTGTAATCACCACATACCACACATCATAGATACCAGTAACCACACATCTAACAAGAATGACGGATTCAATTATGGGATAAATGAAGTTTAGATAGCCAGACCTATGCAATCAGTCTATATCCTGTCAAATGTCACAACTGCTGATGATTTCGAAGAAAAAGCAGAGGGAGCTCCCAAAAACCCATGCTATCTGAAGTTGTCTATGGACAAAACCAGCCTACACATGGCCAATCATACTCGAGAGCTGACACAGGAATTTCTGGTCGGAGTGTCTAAGCGTCTACTTCACAGTTAAGATCTTATATCGGAAATTACCATCTACTACTGCAAATGCACAAGGAGCTCGAACCGTACAGACTTCAATACAGAACCACTGACGGGCTTAAACACGAAACTCAGGCCTCAGGAGAGAAAAGCCTATCAATACGTGACCTTGTATCAATACTTGTACTCCAACATCATTGCATCAATAAATTGTTCCACAACTTGTAAATTGGATTTTCATAAAAATCGCAAACATTTTAAATTAAAAAATTCAATTTGGCCATTAAATTTTCGATATATTTGAAAAGAATTGATTGAAAAGGAAGAAACCTGCTAAGAAAATGTTAGTCTGCTAACCCCATATAATGTAAACAAAAACTATAGTGATTTCTGCAAGTATACTGTAGATACTAAAACTGAAAAAAAAAGAGTCATTGGAAGTCTTAGGTAGCATTAAATCTCTTAATGCTACAATGAAAAAAGACAAACTATATCAACAATATACTTTGTTTTCAGTAAAGAGCAAATGACACTCTGGCCTCGTGGGTAGTAACGCAACATTTAATTACTGAGACACAATTACACTGGAATAATACCCCAGCAATCCTACGGACTTCTTGCTGTCCGGGTCTAAGCCAGTTTAAGCACTTCGGTGTAGACTTGAGAAGATATGTTGATCACCATCCTGCACTGGTATCCGGGATCAATGCTTTTCCTGAGGCCAAAATAATTTCAATGATTTAAAGAACATGAAAATTACAACTTGGAATGTTAAAAAGTTAAAAAATAACTATCGTATCGACATTTTGACTGACGAATTCAGACGATTTGAACTGGACTTATGACGTTTTTACTAGGAGATTTTAACGCCAAGGTCGGTGGAAATAGGGATAGGTGATATCCTTGCCTAGGTAATTTGCTGTAGGAAAAGAAAACAGTAATGGATACAGACTTTTGCAATTTTGTAAGTTTAACAATCTAGCTATAACCAATACGGTGTTTGGTCACAAAATGGCCCATAAGTTAACATGGTATTCATGTGATGGTAAGACGGCAAACCTTATTGATTATGTTATAGTAAACAAAAGACTGGCAGGATCAATCCAAGATACTAGGATATACAGGAGTGCTGTTATTGATGTTAAAAGTAAAGATCACCATCTTGTAGTGTCTAGGTTTAATTTGAAGCTGAAATTTCGGAAGGGTAACTATCTCCGGGGAAGTTATGATGTTGGTAGACTCCAGGATTAGAATTTGGGAGAAACTTTCCAGGAACAGTTGAATACTAAACTTGAGAGCTTAAACTTTGACAAAGTGGAAGATGGTTGGAATAATTTTAGAAAAAACAATTTGTGAAGTTGCTGATGGTGTCTTAGGGAAGAAAGTTAGGACTGCAACTAGGAATACTAGTGAAAAATATTTATGCTTAATAGAGAGGAGACGGGGCTTGTGCAAGAACTATTCAAGTGATAGACTATATGAAAACAAAAGGAATGTAAAGAAAATGGAGAAGGCATTAAAATATGAACTAAGGAGGTGTCAAGTGGAGGTCATGAATAAAATTGCCGAGGATCTGGAAGACGCAGCTAGACGGCATAATATTAAAATTTTGTCCTGGTATGTTAATAAATTGATAGGGAGTAGTCCATCTCGACTTGTCCCAGTTAAAGATTGGAACGGGGCCACAATTAGTGATCAGGAAAGCGTTAAAGAGAAATGGACAGAACATTTTAAGAATTTGCTAAACCGAGATAGAGTTGCAGTAAAAGATATAGAGGAAAATGAGAAAGTTTGTGATGCCATGGATGTGAAGGAAGATTTGTTTGGCGAGGAAGAATTAGCGACAGAACTAAAAGGATTAAAAAATAGTAAGGCTTCAGGTGCTGATAGTGTGGTAAATGAGTTTCTTGAATATGGTGGTTATAAGTTATTGAAGATTATGATTATGATTTTTGAAAAAGGGGAAGTACCTAGCGATTTAAGGAAAACCTAAATTATACCACTGTATAACAAAGATGATGAGAGTGACTGTGGCAATTATCGAGGCATTAGTTTGGTCTCTGTAGGTAGAAAAATTACTTAGTTATATGATAGTTTTTAGACTGAGAGATGCTGTAGACAAAGCTTTCAGAGAAGAACAGTGCAGTTTTAGAAAAAGTAGAGGATGTGTTGACCAAATTTTCAATCTTAGGTTAATAATTGAGAAGTGCCTGAGTTGTCAAACACCTTTGATCCTCGGTTTTATAGATTATGAGCAAGCGTTCGATTCTGTTGAAACAAAAGTATTAACAAAGGTCTTATCCTTGTATGGTATACCAGACAAATATATTAAAGTGATTAGTGCTATGTACGAGAATAACACTGCGGTTAAGGTAGGAAATGAGGTTAGTATCCCTCTTTATATGGATTATTCCGATGGACTTTGTCTTAAAGAGCACAGGAAAGGCAATGGGGGACCACGGAATCAAATGGGGAGGAAAACTCTCCTGGACTTAGATTATGCTGATGATTTAAGCATCCTAGAGGAAAGTGTGAGCAAAATAAATGAGCTTTTAGAGCTTTTGCGAATTCAGGGTGCTAGAATAGACTTGAAAATTAATGTTAAGAGACAAAGTCACTAAGGCCAGGAATAAGTCAAGATGAAAAGATGAAGTTGGCTAACAAAAAGATTGATCAGGTGGGCAGCTTCACTTACCTTGGTAGCATCAAGGAGGCACACTTGTGCCTCTTTAAAGAGGCGACCCACCACAATGTTAAGCGATTCAAATATAGCCAATTAATGTTCATCAAGTTATTTTTTTTATCAGCCACGCCTACAGGCCACAGTTGGCAACGGATCCGGGTGAATGAGGACTCATTCGAAGCAGAATTCAACCTGTTAGAGAGTGGGAGATTTTCAGACCGAAAAAATTATCCCCCGAATTTACATTTACGAAAAACCTCGTTTTCCTAAAAGAGCCCATGTTAATTTTTCCCACCATAGCCCCCCTTTAACGTTGTCCGATCGGGCTGAAATTTAGAGGAGGAGCTTTCCTAGGGCCTGGGAGCTTATCCTCAAAATTTCAGCTCAATCCGATTACTCCTTCTCTGTTTTCCAAAAACCCAATATCAAGATAAATAAAAAATTCAAATAGGGATAAAATCCTTTTAATAGACAGTGATGATGATAACAGTGATAGAAATTCACAAAAATACCAGATATTTCGGTCACATATACAGTGACCGTCATCAGTATATGTGACTACTACATCAGTTTTACTACTGATGACGGTCACTGTATATGTGACCGAAAAATCTGGTATTTTTGTGAATTTCTATCACTGTTATCATCATCACTGTCTATTAAAAGGGTTTTATCCCTATTTGAACTTTTATTTATCGTCATGGAAAGGCAGTCTGGTCTCCAAAATTATCTACCAAATATCAAGTTATTTTTTTTTATCTGACACGCCTACAAGCCACAGTTGGCAACGGATCCGGGTGAATGAGGACTCATTCGAAGCGGAATTCGACCTGTTAGGGCCTTTTGATATTTTCAGACCGAAAATACTTTCCCCCAAATTTACATATACAAAAAACTTTGTTTTACTATAAGAGCCCATGTTAATTCTCGAAATTCTTTAAAGCATAGTATTTCATTATTAAATTAGATCAAAATAGTCCTCTTAACCTGACAAGACCGACTGCAAGCTTCCGAAAATTCCAGCTCTTTCCCATAAGTTTTTTTTGTCGAAAAACGAGGCGGCAGCCCCCCAACTTTAACAACTGACACGATCAGCTAACAGTTAGTCAAGCAATAATAAGTAATAAACTGTACAAAAACGTGCAGAAATTATTTGAAAAAAACTACGTTTTCTAAAGAGTTAAAGAGGCTGAGTCACAAGTTCGAACCTTAAGAAGTACAGGGATTAGGAGGTACAGTTGGGGGGTTGCCGCCCCCAAAACTCCCCGCTCTTGCAGCCTCTTTTGTTAAGATTTTTATTTTGGGGGTCTGCCGCCCCCCTCAACCCCTGCTTTTTCCCTTGCAAAGAAATGCTTTGCAACACGAACGAAGTCTGCTTGAATTTTTTTACCGTAAGAACATCCTATTCCATCTCTTTGATTAGAAACAGTACTGAGCCTGTTTGCTGGATTTTTTACAGGAGATTTTTCCCTAACCGATAACAACCTATAATGCGATGAACTTAACAATTTTGAACAGGGAACAGAAGAAGGGCTCAGCATAAACAAGCAGTTTAGGTTCAGGTAGGTTCAGGTTCATCTATTTTTCCATCATACATAATCACACTGAATACATAACTATGCCTGGCACAGAGACAAGTTTGTAGTTATAACTGTAACAGACTGAGTTGTCATTGCCAAATTCTCTGAAGATTAAAAAAAAATGCCTTTGAAACAGTTTCATTCGTGTTGGTACGACCAACTGATTGCAGGCTACAGGACTTGGGTTTGGGGGGGGGGGGCGGCAGTCCCCAACTGTACCTCCTAATCACTGTACGTTTTAAGGTTCGAACTTGTGACTCAGCCTCTTTAACTCTTTAGAAAACGTAGTTTTTTTCAAATAATTATTAGTAAAGACGGTGGAAGCAGTGAAGACGCTAAAAGTAGAACAGCCAGTGTTTTTGCACAGTTAAAAAAAGTTTGGAAGAATAGGAAGATAAGTCTACAAACCAGGATTAGAATATTGGAAGCTACAGTGACGACAGTGGTCAAATATGGCTCTGAAGCACGGGCGCTCCAAAAAGCGGATGAAGATTTACTAAATGTTTTCCAGAAAAATTGCCTACAGATTGCTCCGGGTACCCGGTTACTGCCGTATTTCAAACAGTAAGCTGCACGAAAAATGTGGTTCAATCCCACTTTCTAGGGTTATAATGAGAGAAAGGTTGAGATGACTAGGGCATGTTCTACGGACGAAGAATGACAGATTGTCGAATATTGTCCTTTTCGGCCAACCGTCTAGGGCTAACCGGAAAGCAGGTCGTCCTCGTTTGGGGTGGAAGGATGTCATAAAGTAAGATTTAAGCGAAAAGGGAACTTCCTGGGAGGATGTAAAGAGGGAGACTGAATAGATTGGGATGGGGGAGGAGCGTGCGTAGCTGAGTGGCATCAGGCGGCTTGGTGCTGTGGTGAGTTGTTAGTAGTAGTAGCAAAATAAAACGCTTGACTAGAAGCTACATCTGAATAAAGATTACAAAATATAATAAATGAAATCAGTTAATAGAGTTTCTGTTATAGAAATGGAGTAAGAACTTTGTTGTCATTGCGGAAAGTTAAGAAAGAGAATTTTACACGACTATAACCGGTTATGGCAGCACTGGTAGATAATTCCCAGACGAGATCAATTTCAGGGCGATTGAAAATCATGATAGTCTTGTTAGATCCTTTTCGTCGTAAATTAGCTACAATAACAACGAAATCGTTACTTTATATTACCAATCAATAAAAATCTATCAATTAAAACATTTAACACCAACTTTATTTGTGACAATTTATGTTCATTTTAAGTATGGGTTTATTTTTCGGTTCTCACTAAAATTGTGACTTTAGTAACCGGATCGGTACTCCATCACATCTGAATTCACAGTAGAATCATGCTAATTTCAGGACCAAATGGCACCTAAAGTCTGGATAGCAGCTTGCTAATTTCACCTAAAGAAAACTGATGGCACTATAATGTGTCCCTGTACAAAGGGTAGAGCAACCAGGGATAGTTCCTACCAAAGATAACTGTTTAGATATTTTGACTTTATATCTTTGGTTCTTGAAAGGAGGGGGGGGCGGAGGGAATACATCAGCAAAGATTTGTCCCCTCTTGTCTGTCATCTATAATATTGACATCTGCTTTCGTAGCTTAATAGTTTCAGAAAGTAATGATCAAACTCGCGCGCTGTAGACATGGAGGTGCATTAAACCATGTTATCTAAACGACGTTTCCTGGTATAAATCATTCACTAAAGAATGATTTTACATTCTGATATTTTTATTTTGGCATTCTTTGTCAGTTTTTTAGTTTCCGTATTTTTTTGCTTTATTTTTTATTGAGTCAGAATTTCGACTTCAGCCCTTCGTGGTTTGTTTTAGTCTTTTTTTTTCAATAAATACCTTATCTTACCTATTGTCCCCATTCGTTGCTTGACTACAAGATATTAAAATTATCTTCTGTCCCATATATTACACAACAAAATAAACAGCACCAAACCCCTACTTCTGATTTGAATTTGTCCGCTTTTGTACTGCTTTTTATGCTGTTAATGCCCCTTTTTAATTACTCATTTTATTTGTTTAATTTTTTTACATCCCATGCCCGCATATGTATATACATGTTTTTTTAAATTTTTATTTATTTTTTTTACAACCAATACAATGACGGTGCTTTCTTTTGCTAGTTTTATGTATATAATTATTCTCAAACCTATTTTTTGATGTTAGTTTTGAATTTACTTTCCGCGTAGCTCTGGTTACTAAAAGAAGGATAAAACATTAATAAGAAAAGAGTAAAAATTAAAATACATACCTGGGGTTCTTCATCTTCATCCCCATCAAATATCATGCAATGAAGAATGGTGGGATCAGAGGTAGCAAGGGCTAAAGTCACTGGCTGAGAAGGTAAACACAGTATGTCACAGAAACTAGCTTCATATTGGTCATCTCTCATAAATACAGGCTCTGCAGTTACTGACACGTTACCTCTTCAAAAAACCAAAAAGAAAAATGATTCCTGTTTTTAGTAGTGTACCGAGAAAGCAAAGTTAAATGACATGAATTCATTACAATGAACATTTGCGCCATCTATCTTGTCGAAAGTGTGCGTATTTCGACTTTTAAAGAAGTCGCTAGACAGCATTTAGAATCAAATTGGTTTTTGACCATGCCTGTTGTGATATCTGAATGCGAATAAAAATCTTTAAATTACTGCTATTCGAATTCAGGAAAGCCATGATTAGAACAGCAATGATCAGCCTTTGTTTATATTATTTGTAACACAATAGCATTTAACCTGGCATCAACCAAGACTCACTGTTGTTTTGTTAATAAATGGTTCTGATTTTTATACAGACATTGTAGTCCTAACACTGAAAAGATTTAATTTCAAAAAACCTCTTTAAAATACCTATGAGAAGAAAACTGATAGAAAAGTTAAGAATTATATAGACAAGTCTTTTTTTTTCATTTTGACTAGAAAAGAGTCAAATGTGTATGTGAAATTGAAAATAGCATAACGACGTGACTTATAAGATACCCCCCCCCCTCCAGCGGGCACTTGTGGTCAACTGCTAAATCCCAAAAGCGCTGAAACCTTTTACTAATTTAAAGTTATAAGCATTCAAACCACAGAGTAAGTTAGAATGAAACCTTTTGAAGCTGGAAATTAATAGCCCAAAATCTGCCTTTAGTGCATATACATCTTCCTTCAGGCGATGATGGGGATAACTTGCACTATTTTAAACTACATTCCAATAGATTTTTTACTTTTAAAATATACAAAGAAAACTATGTAGGTTTTGCCTGAAAATTTTTTTTTAATGTTTCCTATAAAAGCTGAATATAGCACTTACATGTAAAAGAGGAAGCACACAGAGCAGAACTGAAGCTGCTTCTTTGTTTTAGATTAGATTTAAATACGGGTTTATTAAAAAAAAAAAAAAAAAACACTTAACCTTCCTTAAGCATTAGCTTGTTAGGAACATATCAATCACTTGAACCTAAATAATATCATTAATCCAACGGAACAAATTAAGATAGAGAGGAGAAGAAAAGAAAGAAAAGAGAAAAATCCTGCACTTACCCGGCTCCTCATCGCAATAACCCTTCCTAAAAACAATTCATTTCATCAAACGACACACCCGAAGCTTAAAAGAAACTTTATAAGACATAAGCCACTTACCAAGCACATAAGAAACTTTACCAAGCCACTCTTCGTTATACGTCGGAACAACTTAAATTTGTCAATTTTTTTTGTCGTAGTAATGTTCTTAACCTTGTTTTTCTGTAGTTGAGTTTTCTTTGGATATTTTGTTGTTATTTTTTTTTATTTTCTTGTACTCCATTTACAACATTTTGTATGTTTCATAATGGGAAATAAAATAATAATAATAATAATAAATAAATCTTTCTTTCCTCTTAGATTTCAGACATGCAGGGCTGCTGAGATGACTTGGCAATGAATATTGACACCCTAAATATTCCATTTATTTTAAGACAGACATGAAATCTAACCACTACTACCACTCAGGGACGAACCTAGGGTTCTGAGTTTGGTGGGGGGGGGGAGGGGGATAACATGTGCAAAAAAAATCGTCCAGTGTGCCTACAAATGCGGACAAATAAGCTAAATTAAGAGGCCAGAGTTCCAAGGCGTCGGCACGCAATACCGACATCTTGGAACTTTGGGTGGAGTCACCCCCCTAGCTGCACCCTTGCTACTATTATATATATATATATATATATATATATATATATATATATATATATATATATATATATATATATATATATATATATATATATATATATATATATATATATATATATATATATATATATATATGAGTTCATTAACTTAACGAGTTCTATATTTATAGAACCAGCATAAAAAAAAACAACAATGTTTTGATGCAATAATTGTTATAAAAATTCCTTTTTTTAGAGTTTCGATTACTATTGGGGCATTTACTGCAGCGTTGCATCGACAATTTCAAGAGAGCGGCAGTGTGCCTTTGCTCTTTACTCAACTAAGTGTCTTTCCATATTGCATCTATTCAAAGATATTTGATAATTACAGCATGTCCGATTTCTAACAACGATTTCTACTAAGCTTCAAACTTTTGGTTTTATTTTTAAAGGTTTTTGAATTGTTGTAATCCCTTGTTAAAATATATACAAATATGTTTACAATGACCAGTTTTTTTGTTCTTTAGGCAATTTAACGTCTTTTAATACTGCCGTCTATTCAAAGATATTTGATTATTACAGTTTTTCCTCCAAAATTAAGGTTTTAACGCATTTTCCAGACTTCTGATCTATCTAGATCATTTTTTTTTTATGCGAGAATATCCTAGGATACATATTTTCCTGAAAAAATATGGAGCCGTTTTCGAGAAACAGAATATATACTTTTTGCTTACATATAAGGATATATATATATATATATCGAGCCGTTTTCGAGAAATAGAATATATACTTATTGCTTACATATAAAGATATTTATATATATATATATATATATATATATATATATATATATATATATATATATATATATATATAGCACAGAAAAGGAACAAGACTAGGAATTACCCCATCTGACTGACACTGCTTCTAAAAGTATACACTCTTCCATCACCAAACAACACATATACTGGAAAGGTCCAAGACGAGCCATCATCATTTAGAACTTCTAAATCGGTGCCAGGACGTCCAAAGTCAAAAGCAATCGCTGTGTCCCCCAAAAACTTGGGGCTAGGAATCCCTCGTCTAACCTGACCAGCTTTCCGCCCAACACCAATGCTCACTGGTGCTTTCTTTGGATTGAGAATATCGTAAGTTCTGAAATATATTGTTTTTTTCATTTCTTGGAACTGACAAAAATATGCAGTGTAAGGTAAATATATTTGCTGCACAAAAGCAATACAAAACTTTTCGAGTAACACATATTACGAAGTAACGCATTACACACTAGAATAAACACGCTTCAGCTTGGTACAGTTTCCTTTTGTACAGCTTTTACTTACATCAAAAGCATATATTGAGCAAAGTAAAAAGTCATCAAAATTTTAGACCCCCCCCCCCCAAAAAAAAATCTTGATCCACTATTGTCATCTCTAGAGATATTCCTTGAATAACTCTTCATAATCGTTAAAAGCCAAAAACAATCTTTGGAATATTTTCAATTGAAACGTGTCTTTGCTAACTAATCCATCACGGTTTTCTGGGGGGGGGGGGGTTTGAGACACGTAAAATAAGCACAAATAATAGAAAGTAGATATCTATTCCTTAGCCTTACTGGCCCTCAAAATAAAAAATTACGGATTTAACGCATAGCCCTACTTGGGATTGACCATTGTCCATTGTCCGACCCCCCCCCCTCTTTTTCTCTTATTGTTTAATATTTATACCCCAAACAAGCCTTGGTAGCTTAAACCTCCACGGAAAAAAACCTCAATCACTGAAAGAACAAAAATCCAAAGTAGCAAATTCTACGTACTTAAAAATCAACACAATAAATGTCAATAAAACCTGGGCTAATGATGAATGAAATACCACACAAAGAAATTATGACATTTTTCGGTTGCCAAAGTAAATTTTCTTTAAGTGAAAGTCTACTGGCACTCATTTTAGTTGGTAAGGTAAAATGTTTAATTTTCAGTATGTCTCAGTAAGGAGGAAGAATGCGACGCTGAGAGTCAGACTGGAGTCATTTCAGTCCAAAGTCCATGGTAAGCTTAAGTCGTCTAATCTCCAAGGACAAAACCATCCACAGTTTAGATGAAAATCAGCCTCTCATATTAAATGTCATCAAATTCAGAAGCCTGCGGGGTTCGGCTAAGTACTACGACGCTCTGGCAACACGATATACAAACAATGCATCTAATGTCTTTGCCATCGCAGAGAAAGCAAGCCGGCAGTCAAAGAAAACGGGGTCACATACTATGCCCGTCTTACTGCCCCTTGGCGGGTTCAAGAATTATGACAGAAGTTATCTTTTAATAAGTACATATTCAAAGAGGTTAGATCAAGCTGGTTTAAACCATTCTCACAAGTAGTGAAGAAAAAAAAGAGACTCTTTACTGAATGTCCCTAATTTTCTTAAAATCCTTGGTTTGACACGGATGCCACGCGGAACCAGCATAATTATGTTAGGGCAGAGCATAAAAACAATAAATAGTTCTTAAATTAATCATAGGAATACCAATTTTTGATTTGAGAAAAGGACTTGCAAAAATCTAGCATATTCAATCGTTTTCGATGCATGAGAGGTAACCTTAGGATCCTTATCCAACCTAAGACCATCAAAATTCACAGAGTCTTAGTGTCTCAGTACAGTCAATTAAATTGGTTTCGAGTTTGTTTCATTGGTTTCATTGTTCAAAGTAAGCTTCATAAAAGGGCACAATACTCCGAGTCAGACAGAAAAATGCCTAGCATTCCCACATTAGACTTTACTGCACTAAGTTAACCACCCAATAATAATAAGATTTCCATGCATAGAAGTCTGCAGCATTAGATTACAGTTGAGCTTTATTTACTTTCAACAAAGGTTTTATCTCACGAATTTCCCAAGAACAAAAAATGCATTGAAATTAAGAAGTGTCCTACTTTTTGTATTTTGGAAAAAAGCTTAAAGATTGACAAACAACATCTTATTGAGGTTTCTACTGTTATAAATATGATTTATAAGTTTAATTTCAAGCAGTAGACGTTTTCAAATGTGAAGACCTCGATTGACAGTTCATTTTGCTTTGAAATACGTAATTCTAAATATAGTTATGCAGCAGAGGTTGAGCCTTTTAGTTAATTTATATTCCATTAAAGAATTGATGTGAGACAAAAATACATTGGTGAATGGACAAAAAGAAGGAATTTTGAGGGCACAAAAGTGGTGAAAGCTCATCTCTTTTTTTTTACACCAAGTCAAATTGAATAAAAATTTTCAAAACAAAGTTAAACAAAGGTCAAATATGATACCATACTGCACATCGTATGGGTGTATCCAAACCTTTTCGAATAACAGTTACTGAATTTTTAGTAGTCCTCTTGTGAACCTTCGCCTTGCAGCCCCATTTGCAGAGTTCTTTACTTCAAAGGATGCAGGGGAGACCAGACGGTGACGGATCCAGAGGGGGGGCGAGGCCCCCCTAGCGTAGTCTAAAGTAGTGTAATTTATTTAATTAGCTCAGGTTTGCGTTAATTAAACTTGCTCCTAACGCAAATTTATCGGATCAATCTATTTTAAGCCCCCTCCCACAATTTTTTTAGATCAGTCTATTTTGCCCCCCCCCCCCCAAAAAAAAAATCCTGGATCCGCCCCTGAGACCAGAAATTATTGTGACTACAAATATTCCAGCATCTCTAGCTCAACAACAACCTGGCCTATGTTTGAGCCCAACCTATACAAAAAATATTCACACTATTTTAGCTATGCCACAATTTTTTCTTCTCTGGATTTTTTTTCTATCAAAGTAGTTTTACTGATATTTTTGTGCTTGAAACACGGGAAGAAATAACTGCAAGCAAAAACGGCTCGTAAACCCTTTTTTTTTACTCTCCTGCAAACTTATAAAATTGGAACATTTACTCTTTTCCTTTGCATAAAACCAAAAGATATAAAGTAAAACTACACTTTCATACAATAATTTCACTTAAATATGATTTTGGGAAACACCGGTTACATAAATAATGTAAGCCATGTCCAATGAAATAAAATTAAGATTGTTTTTTACTAAAGCATGAATGAAGCATATCAGCACTTAAATGAGCATAACATTATTGAATCATTTGATAAGTTGTATAATTTGATCCGAAAGCAAATAAAGTAATAAAATAAAAGTTTGTTGAAACAAATAGTGTAAGCATAGGGACCGCCAGGATAGGGCCGATGAGGGCGATGCCTCCTGGAAACAAGAAGAACTTAAATTTATCAAAAGAGGAATAGAGATTACTCCCATCTAAATCTTATTAAAAACAAAAAAACTCCTGGTAGTGCTCACCCCCCCCCCCTCCAGAAAAATCTGGTGGCTGCATTTTTGAGCGTAAGGTAAACAATTGCTTAAAAAAATCCTTAATATTTTAAAGAAAGTAATTGAGTCACATGAATGAAATTTCAAAGCTTTTCTGAAGTTAACACTTATGTTGATCTTAGAAAGTTTCACTAGCCTGGATCTTCTACTGTAGGATAAAATATTCGAAAAAATCGTGTGGAAAGGGTTTTTATCCTAGTTAACTAAAAGGAAATAAAATCCCTTAGATAGGCATTCAAAATCAATATTAAAAATAGCAGAAAATGAACGACTGCTTAATTCCCGAGTTCTTAAAAATACGCGCTAAGAATAAGAACTACTTAAGGCCATGCGATACTATAAAGGATCACCCTATCTCACCATTACAAAATTTTTAGTTTGCGTGGCTACACTGACACCTAATTTACCGGAAATCTTAGGAAAACCATTTATTTCTCTGATTTCGTGCCGGAAATAGAGATATTCAGTTCTAATGAAACACACACCCTCAGAAAGTATGAATTTCGTTTTTTCGATTAAATGGAGCGGAACTTTCGTTTTAAAGTTCAGGAAAGGGCAGTACCTAAGAATGTTCTAGTACACCTGCTAGAAAAACACCAAAAATCAGCTCAAAAGAAATATCATTTGAGTAACTTAGCAGCTTTGGGAGTTCCCTGTAGTGCCATCCGCCTTGAAAATTTGTAAAAAATTATAGTCAAACCACAGATTATCAATAGCTCTAAATGATGATTAGTCCCCAGGAAAAATTCCCTAATAACCCTTTTTCTTTGAGAATCATCAGCCTATAAAACAGGAGAGCTGACGCTCAGAAAATGATTTAAGAGCACCCCAGGACCTTAATATTCAACGTAAACTAGGCATATCTGGATCACTTTTTAAAAACAAGTACAGAGTCTCCAATATTTGGATATAAAACTAAATTACTTGGAATATTCAGGTATATAGTACAAAAAGGCGTTGTGACATAATATTGCTCAAAAAAGTGGGGCATCAGCCATGGAATCAAGCTATTAATAAATATCCAACTTGTCAATTGATCTAATATCTAATCTATCTAATTTATCAAAATTGTAGCAATAATCTAATTACCTAAATCCTCTAATTAGCTATTAGTAATTGATTATTTATTCTAATTCACCCATAACTTTACAGTTTACACTTCGAAACCAAAGAAAAAAAAAACTTCTATTACTATTTATGACTGGATAAATTTCAACAGAAAACAGGGCTGTATAGAAAAAAAAAGAATAAAAGAAAAAAAGGTGTAGATGTCTAGATTAGAGCAGAAATAAAATAAAGAACAGCATGCTTGAATTGACATCATACGGTTCAAATAAAACCGTCGATTATAGAATAATTAAAATACAGAAACAAAAACTACCTGAAGCAGCTGTCTGACGTTAGAACAGACAAATGACTATTCGTTGGTGAGCCTGGGTGCCATTTCACCTCCATTACTTCTAACGATGGGTCACGAAGAAAATAAGTCTCTCCAATAAATGAAGACCTATAAATATATGCTGAATAGTTTCGCTTTGTGTCGATCGCACATAAGCTGCTTCATACAATAACCATCACATTTGGGTATCTAGATTCGAGTTACTCTAAGTCACGATCCTGGCCAGTCACAGCCCTTTTGCAAGATTTCTGATTGGCCACCAGTTTTTTTTTTGCTAGTAGAAACCCGACTAAGAATGACTCAATTCCCATAATTCAAAACCCAAGACAGAAAAGGAGTATACCCGGAATACAAATTAGGCATTCTAAGTCACAACCTCATCCATTCACAACCCCTTCGCAAGATTTCTGATCGGCAAAGAACCAGTAACACCAGTTTTTCGCTAGTACAATCACGACTAAAAATGACATATCTAATAATTGACATCCCAGGCAGAAAAGGAACATATTAGATATACAATTTTTAAGGAGAAACCATGTAAGGTCAACGACACTATGTATATATATTTTTTGTTTTAATTTGGAACAACTATCAAGACTTTTTTTTATCTGCAGTGTCAATTTTGAACCTCAGAATTTGTTCGTGCTCTTCATTTAGGGGCCAGTACAGTCTCAGTAAACTGAAGGAACAAATCTGTACGGTTGATTCCAAGCGCTTAAAGTAGGCATCAAGCACTACTGAATACAAAACACATATAGCAAAAATAAGTAGCCTACGAATGTGAAAATATATATAGGTATTCGAGAAAAAAAAGCATGAAATTAAAAATAGAACAGAAGGTACATAATGACTTAACAAGGAAAACATTTTTGTTTTTAAGTAATCAAAGATCATTATTTTGAAGTGAAAAAACGGTATACGCAAATTAGCCACTTTGATAGATCAATCCCACAGTATTAACAAAGTCTACAGAGTCGAACGAAAAGAGAAGAGAACAAAGAATTTGTGTAGTTATGTACAGCCGTTCATACATCTCATCAAGTTTATCGTCTAACTTGAAAGGGAGTTGGTACTCCTATACAAATCAGATCTTGTGTTATTCCATAAAGCCAGTGAAGCCGATCAATACCAGTAGGAACTAAGGTCAACTTTTCAAACAGGAAAAACAAATTGAAAAACGAAAGAAAATTGTTTATTTTTGCCATCAAAGGTGTCAACTGAATGCACATAAGCATCTGAAAGAAGATAAAACTACACTTGCGTTGCCTGAGCAAAGTGAGGTGCTACTGCAACCTTTGGTCAGTATTGTAAAAATGAAAGTGTTGCAGGAGAAACATTTTGATTCTGTTTCTTCGCCATCGATTAAATGCAGTAGTTTTCGACATCTCGAAACTCTTAGAGAGATAAGTCCCTGAAGAGTTAAAACAATAAAATAAAAATTATGACATATTCCTTAAAGACAGTCTCTCTGTATTTTCCAACATCAAATCCATGTTGGCACTTTTTAAAATGCGCCACGTCTACCAGCGAATACGTTTTATTTTACCCCAAAATATAGAACCCAACCCCAAGAATATTTTTATTCCTTAAAGTCGAGCATGTACAAGCTGAGGATGTGTTACTTTGTCTCAAAACATAACATCTATTATTTGTATCCAATATCTTTTGTGTTAAGAATAATTTGGTTTGTGTCTATCCCCGAGATTGTCAGTAGAAACACTTTACTAATAACCATGATTTATCAAAAGTTTTATTTCAGTAATGTAGTCTTCTTTTATTCTTACATATGATGAAAAGGCACATTGAAATCATCTTCAATGTTTGAATTACTGAGCCATACACAAGCAGTTGTTAAGTAGGATTGGATCATCCAAACACCCGAAATTTACCTTTTTAGCTAATTTTATTTATTTTCTTCGAAACCCAAAAGAAATTGATGTTTCAAATTAAGTTCTACTCGTCCAGTGTTTGATTTTTATTTTTAGCGTTTCTTACGTTGACTTGACTAATTTTGAGTCTCATACAACATTTACTTTTATTTTTTTCTGGACAGGTGTGAAAATACTAACCATAAGGGTTTAAAGCTCCACTGATTTCAATGGACATACTCTATGATAAGGCTGGTTTCCAGATGCTATCAAGAAGACAAGAGTCACACTCTGCCAAACGGTGGAAATAAGAGAAGACTAGATGGAAACATATATAAATCCTCGCATTACTTTAAAAACATTTGATAAAATTACTCAGAGAAGAATGTATGGATACCTTCAGGACTACTGTGTGATAGTGAATTTGGAATCAGATAAGGACACTTAAAAGGTCATGCTATGCATAGAGTACTTGGTCATACTAATAGTCCCTTAGAAATTTGGAAGATTCCGATGACAATTTCTATTGATTTTTAAATAAGGCTTTTACAGGGGTTTCAAAGGTAATTATTTTCAGTGGTTTAAGGCGTATTTACAAGGAAGGTTAATGCAGATTGCAATTAATAGCATTATAAGTGCTGTATCCGAAGAAAAATGTGGAGTACCGCAGGGACCTGTAGGCTTTAACTTCCTGGTGTGTGTGTGTTAAGAAGCTTGCAATAGGATAACAATAGTGGAAGCGAGCCTCAACGATCTTATAAATCGAACAAACGATGCTCTACGAAACTTGAATAAATTTACTGATCTCAGTTTTCTGGGTTGTTTGTGCAAGTAAAACCAATTATTTGAGTTTTAGCCATACTACTTTTATGATTAATTTTTGGAAAAATACTCATTTCGGGGGGTTCGGTAATTAATCAAGTTCTTAAAACGAAGTACCTGCGGTTGTTTTGCTAATTTTAAATGAGATAAGCATTCTGAAGTTAAATCACCTAAGGCTGCGAGAGGCCTAGGAAAGCTTTGAAGATTTCATCGTTTGTTCCATCATCTGTGTTAAAGATTGTTTGCAGGCCAAAGGTCAATCATTCAACCTTATACTGCATACGGATTTGACCTCTGGACAAATAATTTTTTATAAGCAAGTAATATATAGCATGTAATTCTATTAATTGATAAAAATAAAGGCTATATATGTATCACGTCTATACTTAGAACAAGTCTCTCTTGGAACATCCACCTCGATCGGCCTTCTGCGCAAACAAGCCGGTAGTCATAGTTCACTGCGAAGGCCTTCTACAGCCCATCTTGATTATGCCCCTTTACAAGTCATGCATTGGATCCATCGCTGAATGTATATATATATATATATATATATATATATATATATATATATATATATATATATATATATATATATATGAACCGGAAGCCCGGCGGCTTAGTCGCCGGGCCCCGGCACTCGGCAGGTTTCTATATATAGATTCTCATTGTCGCTTGCCTTCTAAATGCAGACAATTTGAGCCTTTTCTTGATGTCACAACCTCCAAATCGACCTTAAATTAGAAGTGGTGCCTTTGCAAAATTAAATTTTTTTTTTTTATTGGACTTCTAACTTTTGCCTAAGCTTGTCGTTTGTCATTATGAAAGACATATCGCCAAACGAAAACTTCTTTTTCTTTCAACGATTTATCTAGTCCAGGTTTTTGATTTTACAAGGTATGGAAAGCATTGACGACCACCTTTGTTTCTTTTAATTCTTGCAGGTGGGGGGACAAAAACTTATTTTTCTTTCAGCGATTTATGCAGTCATTATGTCTGATTTTCAAAGGCGTAGAAAACATTAGTGTCTGTACCCTCGACAAAATCCTAGATCAACTCATCATCACTATTATTTTCAATTTGTATGCCTCGTTACACATCAATGCATCTCTTATAATTATGAAATGAGTCTCGCCAAACCTTTGTTTTTTAACAAAGGTATGGGGCACAAGGCAGAATTCTATATATAGATTCTCACTGTCGCTTGTCTTCTAAACGCAGACAATTTGAGCCTTTTCTTGATGTCATAACGTTCAAATGGACCTTAAATTAGAAGTGGTGCCTTTGTAAAATTACATTTTTTTTATTAGACCTTTAACTTTTGCCTTGTCATTATGAAAGACATATCGCCAAACCTTTGTTTATTTTAATTATTCAGGTGGTGGGACAAAAACTTGTTTTTTCCAACAATTTATCTAGTCCAGGGTTTTGATTTTACAAGGTGGCATTGGTGACCACCTTTGTTTCTTTTAATTGTCCAGGTGGTTGAGACAAAAACCTCTTATTTTTTCTTGGCTTGTCTTTTGTCATTATAAAAGACATATCGCCAAACCTTTGTTTCTTTTAATTTTTTCAGGTTGTTGGACAAAACTTCTTTTTCTTACAACGATTTATCCTGTCCATATTTTTGATTTTCAAAGGTATAGTAGGTATTGATGACCTTATTCATATCAAAATCCAAAACCCAATCATCATCACTATCATATTCAATTTGTTTGCTTCGTTACACCTCGGCTTATCTTTCGTCATTATGAAATACATATCGCCGAGCCTTAGTTTTTTTTTTTTTAACAAAGGTATGGTAGGCATTGATGACCTTATCCATGTCAAAATCCCCCCCCCCCTTGCTTGGGCAAAAAGTTCTATCATTAGATTTTCTGTGACTTGATTGCTATATCAACGCCTGGATCAAGGCATCTTTGAAAAGGATCGGACGACACTTGGTCTGTCTGCCTTAAGTCTTTAGGGAATTGTCTAGAGTGTTTGGTGTCACCCTAACTTAAAAGGCATTTTGAAGCTTGTCATCTCGTAAATCGTTGAAGCTTCAAAAAGTGTGCGCGTCAAAGCCTGTTTCTTATTCAATAACTAAGCAAAAATCTTGAAATGACTCCGATAACACATACGCCTTAGGGTTAGTCGCGATTCTAGAAGGGTTTGAAAAGTATACAATTTTTAGATAATATTAACCAGTTATGATGTCGAAGAGAAAGCAGATAACTCTCAACAACTTTTTTGGTTCGGAAGCTAAAGCTAGGCGAGTAGATGCTGTAATTGAAGATAGAAATAATGAGAGTTTCCGTGTTAACAGTGATTCCAGCGCTTTGACTAATAGTGAGATTGTTTATGATTCATTAGCATAAATTGAAGAGTGTAGCCTCAAGCCTAACATAAACATCGACAAAATAATTACTTTCTACGAAAATGATATCGGAAGCTATATCGATAGACTTGAAAAACTGGATGATCGTACGCGATATCAATTGCTTCAGAACCCGTGGATTCCAACGTCTAACTACAGCTTCCCCTATTCAGTTCACAAGAAGCGGGGCAGGGACGAAAAGAGATTTTTCAATCGTGCTCGCTTGGAAGAATTTCATTGGCTAGTACTTTCAAATAAGATGAGGGGCTTATTCTGTAAATATTGTGTTTTATTTAACGTTCGAGGGGTTGGAGGTTCCAATCAATTGCAAAAGTTGGTGAAGAAGCCCCTCGTGACTTTTGCTAAGCTAACTGGAAAAGACGGTGACTTGGTGTCTCTCGAAAACAATCAGAATCACCGCGATTCAGTTGACTCAGGCAAGAATTTCCTTCTAAAATATAATAAACCTGAAACGAACATTTGAAGCCTTGTAAGCGAACAACGTAGCCAACAAGTGCAGGAAAACAGAGCGAGATTGAAGCCAATTGTAAAATCAATTGTTTTCTTGGGTCGACAGAACATTGCTCTTTGTGGCCATAGAGATGATGGAGAATTATTGGCAGAAAAGGACTCATTGACAAACGAAGGGAACTTTCGAGAACTTTTAAGGTACCGTGTAAATAGTGGCGATATCACTTTAAAACAATATTTGAAAGGCTCAGGTGCAAATGCTGCTTATGTAAGCATAACTACCCAGACTTAATTAATTAAATGTTGTGCCAAAGAGATTCTTATAGATATTCTTGCACGAGTTCATTCTGCCAAGTTCTACACAGTGGTTGTTGATGAAACAACGGATGTGTCACACAAGTCACAACTGAGTATTGCCCTTTACTACAATTACAATTGCACAAGACGTGAAGAGTTTGTTGGTTTTTTAGACCTACTCGATACATGTTACTCGGATAGCATTGGAAACTTTGAACCGACCATCAAAGGGGAAACGCTTGAAAATGTTGTGTTGGATTTTCTTCGATCTCTTGGGCTAGACTTCGAAAATTGTGTGGGCATAGGCACTGATGGATGTGCTATGATGGTTTCAGAACATTGTGGAGCTGTAAAAGAAGTTCAAAAGGTAGCAAAGAATGTCCTGCGTTGCCCATGTTTCAACCATGCTCTAAATCTTTCCATGTCAAAAACTTCTTCTATCCAGAGTGTTAGAAACTCCATCGGAGTAATAAAAGAAATATTTTATATTTTAGCTAGAGTAATGAAAGCACAGCTAACTGGCATGTGTGAAACGCGCTGGATCGAAAGGCACGATTCCTTAATGCAGTTTGTGGTAGAGCTCCCTAAGATAGTGGGAGCTCCTGAGATCATTAGCGACTGGGTAAAATGCATAACTGGAGCAAAAGAAAAATCCTTATTGACTGCTGTCACATCCTCCAACATGATAGTAACCATTTACTCTCTTAATTATATATCTGGACTAATTTTACCAGTCAGTCAGCTGTTCCAAAAGAAGAGCTTAGACCTCGCGTCTGCAGCAAGTCATGTTAACGACCTTCTTACCCAGCTGCAAGTAAAGCGTCGGGAGAGTGAAAGCGAGTTTAAAAACACATTTGACGAGGTAACTGAAATGGCAACTGAGCTAGGTTTAGAAATAGCAGTCCCAAGGATAGAGAAAAAACCAACAAGTCAGATTAATGTACCACTCAGTTCATACGAGGAATATAAAAGACGGCCAGTTTTTATTCCCCTGTTGGACACAATCATTTCGGACTTAGAAAGCCGTTTTTCCGTTGAAACGCTGGACACTTTTAAGCTCAGTATTTTCTTGCCAGTAAATTGTATGGAAACGAACAAACAACAATTCGCTAATACGATTCATGACTTGTCACAGCGATACTGGTCAGTAATGGGTTTCCCCTCCCAATCGGTTTGTGAATCTGCCCTCGCCGAAGGAGTGACAATATGAAAAACTCGGTTGCTTCGTCTGAGAGAAAGCAATGCAGGCACAGGTAGAATACCTGAAACACTAGGGGAAACTTTACAGAAACAGAACTGCGATGCTGATATTTTCCCGAATATTTCAGCGCTCTTTCAGATTCTCATGACCCTACCTGTCAGTGTTGCATCTGTTGAACGAAGTTTTTCTACCTTGAGAAGATTGAAAACGTGGCTAAGAAATAAAATGACGGAGGAAAGACTCATCGGACTTGCCCTTCTTCATGTTCACCGTGATATTGACATAAGTGTAGAAAGTGTTATTGATAGATTTGCTAATAGTGGAAATAGGAGGCGAGAATTTGTTATATAATATTGATAGTGTTTCTATAAATGTATTTTTGTGGATAGCTCTACACAACCAACAGCTAAATGACGAATAGAAGCAGAGACATGCAACTTTCAATATCAGCAAGGTACGTTAGACTTAATTTTGAATGGGAATTGTTCGCAACTATTCGCCCCCCCTTCCTAAAATCCGGGATCCGCTACTGGATGCAACACGTCCAACAAGATAGGTAACAATTCTAGACTTAGAGCCTCAAATACAGCGAAATGCAGCAAAACAAGTTCTGTGATTAGTTCGCTGTTCTGCACTAGAACTCAATTACAGCTATGTGAATCGTGGCTAACTGGATTTCTATACAATTTACATCTGCGTTCTTAAGGTCAACAGATTTTCCATTGAGCATAACCTTAGTACAACTAATATCAGGCCTAGAGTGTTAATGGTAAGAAAAATACTGTCTAGTTCCAAAATAGTAGATATATTACTGTGACTGTCCGAAATACCTTTTTTTCTCCTTGGATTTAATCAGCGCTGCAAGTCAACGTTTTCAGTTTAATGCAAGGTTTGATCATGACGGGTTAGGTTAGATTAGGTTTGGTTTTCAACAACCCATTTCTGATATTTATAACGAAATTTAACCTAACCTAAACTAACATAATCTAACCTAACTTTAACTTTTACCATCATAGCTTGCATAAGACTGAAAAAGCTGACTCGCAAAGCTAATTGAATCCAAGCAGAGAAAAAGGATTTTCGGGCATTCATCAGGGAATGCCGACATTAACCAGATTTGGGACATTCACGGTAACAAATACATTCAACATTGTTAGGATACACCCAAACAGTGAGAAATATGTTGTTTTATGCTTACTTTGCACCAATAGAAGAGGCACGGGGTCTGGATCTCAATGAAAACTGTGCATCGGGCATCTCTATCGCTATAACTCCATCTTTTCCATAAACAACGGCTGCTGAACAATCAGCATTCAACTCAAAGGAGGTTACATCAAAGTTAGGTGGACATGTAAGCACAATAGTCTAAAAATTAACATTAAAAAATTTACGACAAAGGAGTTTATATAATAAATAGATCACTAACTGAATTTCGTTTCACAAAGAGATACAACAACAAAAATGCACCATGTCTTGGGCTCTCGAATCTTATGCTTGTCCAAGGAACCCGACTACACTAAGACATACAATGCAAGTTACATAAACACAAAATGAAACAAAAAAGAAAGAAAAGAAAAAGTGATTATAAACAGATAAATTATAAATAGATTTTTAAACCTGAAACACTTAAAGCTTTGGTGGCCATGTGTTTAAACTCTGTACATCAACGGGTAAATATTATCAGAGTGTGCCAGTAATGGCGCAGTGTATTTATCTTAACTTGAGGGGCCCGGGGTCCAATTCCAGCTGCCACAGGGCAGACGGAAGACTTTTTTAGTCCAGAAACGCTGTTAGTCCATAGAATAGATACACCTTAGCAGCTGAAATTGGTAACATAATAAACCACCAAATTTTTTTTCTTAGGAAATACAATCAAAAGTTAGCAGCTTAGAAGAATATGAACTTAAAAAAAACTACTTCACATACTGACCAATGCTTTGGGTAGCGCAGACCCCAGTCTCCTGATTCCCTGCCTTCGGCCAGGAGTGCAATGCGTCATTGGGGGCAAACTATCCTTCTCTTTCGGTATCTCACCTCTAAATTGCTCCAGGTCCCCAATTACAGCTGGTTAGATTCTGGCTGAGCTTACAGTCACACCGCTGAAACCCCCCCTCCTTCCATACCAAACAATCAGCGACACCAGGACTCAAACCCCTCCCCTTACGGACACAGGATTTCAAATCTATAGTGCTAACCCCTCGGCTATTTCGGCTCAGGAAGATGGACGGTATATATTGAATATCTTAGGCATCACTGCCAATAGTGTTGATAGCTTTATGTTCAGATCTTTTACCCACAAAAAATGCACCTTGGGCAGTGCTTCTATTACCAGGAAATTTTCTGTGAAATTCCCCAGTTTTCCTTGAAAGAAAACTGAGTTCTCCAAAACTCCAAAATTTTCCAAAAAAACATTGTCTCTCCCCTAGACCTCAGAGAAACTCAAATTTCGCTACTCCCTAGAATCTCCTCGAAAATCAAAATTCTTCTTGAAAATTCACTTAAATGTTCAGGTTCTTGAATCCGGTCCTTTTCCAATTCTTGAAATGATTCCGCTTTTCGCTTACAATACAATTCACCTTTTCGGAAATTTGTTTACTTTTCAAATAAAGCCATAATGTAGAACTTTGTTGCTCTTTGCTTGCTGAATATTATAAACATTTTTGCATAAGTAAAAAATTATCAAATAATTATAAAGCCAGTAAATAAAAAAAAATTTTGATCTATTATGAACATTATTTTTTAGTGATCAAAAAAATTATGAATTCATGCATTTATTGCGTTTTCATTTTGGACTGTAATACAGTCAGCATCTTGCCAGTTAACAAAATGGAGTTAATTCAAACCGAACTGCTATACCTGAGAAAGAAACTTGAAAATAAACAACCAAATGAAAGAAATAACAAAACAAATGAATAAAATATTAATACTAAGTTGTCAATTCACGAAAATGTAGAGGGGGGAGGGGTAGTTTTCCAAATATAGAGGGGGAGGCGTATTTTTCCAAATATAGAAGGGAGGGGAGAGGGTAATACGTTGCTTTTTTTCTAATTTTTCAATGGAATAAGCCTATCGAAAAAGGCATTTTTCAATGACAGTACCACAAAAAAGGTATTTTTCAAAATATATGAGAGGGCAAAAATTCAGAGGGGGGAGGAGGACAAAGATGAACCCCTCCCCCCCCCCATTCGATGCCACTTGCAGATCTTAAAAAAAAGAATAACTCTAGATCTTGGAGAAAGGATGAATTTTCCACATGTTTGCAAGTATGTAAGTAAGGAATTATCTATGTACACACATATCTACAGCACAAAAATATATAGACAGATCCACATACAAAACTTTAACACATTCCCAAATGCACAGGGCTAGAAAACCCAGGAGGACATGGGTCTAATATCAGTTAAGCATGGCGTGTTAAACTTTCAAGTGTATTTACTAACCTGAATATTTTCACTGCTTTGATCAATCACTTGGCAAAGAATATTTCCATTGGTGTGGTCCCAGACGAAACATTTTGAGGTTGAAAAGCCCAAAATCTGAAATGGGTGTAGCTTCTGATTACCAGTTGCATATGTATCTTTGCATTCTTCAAGCTCGGATAAAATCCTTAACTTTTCTAATTTATGTTGAGCTTCCAACATCCTCAAAACACTTGATCATTTAGCCTGAAATAAATCAATAATTATAACCCTTTGCCAGAACTGCAATAAAAAATTGTAAAAAAAGGGTACTTGTTAATTAAACTAAACACAGTCAAGAAGTTTGCTGAATGCAAGATCTGAGAAAAACGGTTTCACAGCCACAAAGAAAAATGACGGGTGACAGAATGCATTGGACTTGTATAGTTTGGGCTATATATTTGCATATTAGAGGGGAAGGGTGGGGGTTAGGTTAGTGGTGCTGTCCCAATATTTTACCACCACCCCCCCCCCTAACGTGCAAATATATATCCCAAATTATATTATTATATTAAGTAAAGATTATATTTCATTAGAGATTAACTTCAATTCTTGGGTGTGTTTTGTTTAATTAACAAACACCAAAAAACGATACAGAATATTTACAATAGTCAGTACAATTTTGAACAACAAAAGCATTTATAATAAGAAAAATAACCCAATTATACGTTGCATTTATCTCATTGGAAAGGAATGTCTGCAGTTGTAACAATTCATTGTAAAGCCAATACAGCTGCGCATGCTCACTTACACCCCATTCTATCCAGAGCTTGACACGGTGGTTCCTTCCATCAAATTCCCATTTCCCTTAAATCTTTACTTTTATAAAATCTTCTGAACCCATTTGAGGACGTTCAACTTTTTGTTTGGAGCTGGCCGAAAAATATTCAAAACGAAACTTGCAAAAGAAGTTGAATCAAAACATTGCAATCCCTTACTGACAGCTATTTGCAGCACCAGTCAACCAGCAGCTAACACAGCTGTGTAAACCCTAATGTCCCTGTCTTTTCAAAGCTCAAATCCTTATTCTCTCCCTTGAAGTTCTCCTTCCATTTAAGATTTTTTTTTTTTCGTGATCTCTTCTGCCCCTTTGAAGGAAGTTGTGTTCTTTGTTTGACCCCAGCTCTATAGCTAAAAAAAACATAGTTTTTGGGAATCTATCATACTCCATCCGTAAAACATGACCTAGGTTTCTAACCTTTTTTTCAGTATAGCCCTAGTTACATTGCCCAACTTCACATAAGAATTTTGAAAAAAAATAAAAAATTAAGGGCTTATAACTTTGAAAAATATTTCTCAGTCCCAAAAGTGAGTAGAATATTTTCGGCTTAATTTCAATCTTTCTACTGATATATAATTCTTCACAAATAACATTCTTCAGTTATCAAACTATAAAATAATACTAATAGTTGTAGTAGCCTAGTAGAAAATCAGCTTCAAATAAAGATTGTTTTCAGTAAATGTTCTGGTCTTCAGAAGCAAGGGCTTAATTTTGTCAAAATCCTGGGGGGGGGGGGGCAAAGTAGGAGTCAATTTTCCCAAGTCAAGTGAAAATCACCATGTGAACAATGGACTGTATAGTACGATAAAGGCAAAGGTATGCTAAAGAAAACTTATCTGTTTATGTGGATGCTAGAATTATGTAGGCATATCTTAGTTTTGACAATATTTTTGAAGACACTAAATTTAAGCTGGGGGCGGTTGACCCCCCCCCACCCCTGTCCCATAGAAAATTACACCCCTGTTAAGAAGGAAGGGGGGGAATTTAGCCCCACTCATCTTAGTTTTTAAATTGATATTCAATCCCTTTTGATTTCTGGGAATATTTCTGGCCTATGATATTATTATGAAAGTAAAGAGTAACATTAAACCTAAAATGAAAAGAACGTATTCCATATAGGAGGGGACTGCCTCTTCCTCACCCCCAGCACCCTCCTCATGGTGGTAGAAACTTTGGAGGATGCTCATTCGATCGGAAATTGAGAGTTCTGGTCCTTATTTTACAAGTCAAAAGAGACTGGAGGCCAACCAGCCCCTGTCCTAAAACTGTTTGTTTTTTCAGGGGGAATTTTTCGGAGGGCGGGGGGACGCTGGCTCCCTGTAGTTAGTACTCTTAGTTGTTCCTAAGATATTGTAGATACATCCTATTGATACCTGGATGTACCTAGTGTTTTGATTTAGTTCAACATCCCCCTCAATATTCCCTGAAGTTTCACCTTCATTTTCTTAGCCTTTTTGGACACACCCAGGATCAAATATTCTTCTCTTTCCCAATAATAGTTCCTGTGTATAAATAATGAACAAATTATATAACTTAAATCTCCTTACACTGAGAGATACCATAGACAAAGTTTTAAGAGAAGAACAGTCCGGTTTTAGAAAAGTTAGAGGATGTGTTGACCATATTTTCACTCTTAGGCTAATAATTGAGAAGGGCCTGAGTTTTCAAACACCTTTGGCCCTCAGTTTTATAGATTATGAGCAAGCGTTCAATTCTATTGATAGAAGAGCTATAGTAAAGGTTTTATCCTTGTATGGTATACCAGACAAATACATTAAAGTGATCAGTGCTATGTGCGAGAGTAACACTGCTGCGGTTAAGGTAGGAAATGAGGTTAGCAGCTGGTTTTGCATTAAATCAAGAATTAGCAGGGTTGTTTTCTACCCCCTTTATATGGATTATTTTCATCGACTTTGGCTTAAGAAGCACAGAAAGGGTAATGGAAGAACACGGACTCAAAAGGTGAGGAAAAACTTTCCTGGACTTAGATTATGCTGTGAATTAAAGCATCCTAGATGAAAGGGTGAGCAAAATGAAGGAACTTTTAGAGGTTTTGCGAGTTCAGGGTGCTAGAATAGGTTTGAAAATTAATGTTAAGAAGACTAAGTCACTAAGGCTAAGAATAACTGAAGATATTAAAAGGTGACGTTTGGTAATGAAAAGATTGATCAGGTGGGCAGCTTCACTTACCTTGGTAGTATTATTAGTAAAGATGGTGGGAGCAGTGAAGATGTCAAAAGCAGAATAGCCAAGACTCAGGGTGTTTTTTCACAATTAAAACAAGTTTGGAAGAATAGGAAGATAAGTCTGCAAACCAAGATTAGAATATTAGAAGCTACAGTGATGACAGTGGTCAAATATGGCTCTGAAGCATGGACGTTCCGAAAAGCAGATGAAGATTTGCTAGATGTTTTCCAGAGGAATTACTTAAGGATTTTTCTGGGTACCTGGCTGACTGACCGTATTTCAAATAATAGGCTATACGAAAAATGTGGTTCAATACCGCTCTCTAGGACTATAATGACAGAAAGGTTGAGGTGGCTAGGGCACATTGTGCAGATGAAGGATGACAGATTTCCAAAGATTGTTCTTTTTGGCCAACCGTCTAGAGCTAAACGGAAAGCAAGTCGTCCTCGTCTGGGGTGATAGGACGTCATAAAGAAAGATTTAAAAGAAATGGGAACTTCGTGAGAGGGTGTAAAAAGGGAGGCTTTGTATAGATTGGGGTGGAGTAGAAGCGTGCGCCAAGCGGCTTGGTGCTGCGGTGAGTTGTTAGTAGTAGTAAATCCCCTTCTCTGGGACTGTGGCATACCCAGAGACATGGCTATTAGACCTTTTGACTATTTTGGGTCAAATTGTTATTTCAAAATTATTATCAGTATTGAGGGGCCATCTAAAAAGAGCAAGGGGGTCCCTTTGCCCTCCAAGCACTTTTCAACATCTGCCTCTGTTCTTGGATATTGCTGATGTGCACTTTTGACAACCAGCATGCACATAATGTGTTTTAACTTTTTTCAGCATACCCTTAATATTTCCTGAAAGTTTTCCCTAATTCCCTAGGCCTTTTTGGAGACCCAGGATCAAACATGCCCCGTTTCCCCAACAAAAAACCTTATATTTAAACAATGGGTAACTTGAATAAATTCCAGCCTTTGTCCAGAAAGTATGTGTATGTGTGGGGGAGGGGGGGAGGGGTATGTCATCCCAAAGCACAGTAAAAAAAAGTAAGTAATTGGACTAACAACACTTCTTGACTTCTAAGGTCCCTGCATCAGCCATGCAGTGTGCTGCTACAGCCAGGTTTTATCTCTGGTTCACACATTACCAAGCTAAGGTCAAACCTACTGCACCACCAAAGGACAAAAAAGGTAGTAAAAATACTAACCAAAGTTAACCCAAAAAAATGTTACCATAAATTGGCTTGAACTTGCATCCTTAAAACCCAAAAATCTCTTAGCCCCAGCTCCACAGTGACTAAAGAAATGGCAAACTTTGCTTGACCTAGCAGGGTCATTCCTACAGAGTGACTAAAACTTAGATCTCCCTCCTCAGGAAGAGAGTTCAATAGCCACTGTACCGCAGTAACTCCGAGAGGCACAGTTATTTGACCTTTTGAATATTTTCAATGAAATGGCAATCTGAAAATTTAGATTAGATATCTTAGGGGGAGGGCAACTAAAAAGATAGTGAGGAGAACTGGTTGCCTTCAAATCACTTTTGACATTTAAAAAGGGCACTATAACTTCCAATTTCCAATCAAATAAGTCCCCTCCAAAGTTTCTATGGCCATCCTTTCCATGGGAAGTACGGTAGCTCAAAAGTGGAACAAAATCACAAGTGGAGTAATGAAATAAAATACCAAAGATAAATGCTAACAAAGAAAAAATCTCAAGAGGTCATTTCCTTAACCAAGCCATGCTGAAACTTCTGAATTCTTTTCTGTTATAGTCAGATGCAAATCAGAAAAGCAGTACTTTATAGTTATCATGAAATTATTTTCCAACTTACATTTATTTTTATCAAATAGCAGAGACCAAAGAGGAGAAAGAGCAAAAATCTGAGGCATAAAACGGAAAGAGTACAACTTTGCTTGAATATGACAATTACAAGGAATCTTCAAAGACGTAGGCATCCCATATGCCTTATGGACTTTACTTGAAAAATCGTAGAATAATGACAAAAATGTTGATTCCGCATCACAACTAATAGGGAGAACAAGCTACACTAACTTGAAGCAAATTCAACCGTCTGATTACCTAAATTCATATTGGGAAAAGGGGTGTTACTCTTACAATTTAAAACAATAGCCTGGCAACTAGAACTTAATATCCAGAACTGTAATGTCATACACTTTGGATTAAACAACCCCAAGAGACAATATTTTATGGACTCCAATGATGGTTCCCAAAGCTGCTTACGACCAGTCACTGCAAAAAAGATCTGAGAGTCTTAGTTGATGATTAACCCAAAATTAATTTACACATGCAGCCTGTTGTAGCCAAAGCCAACCAAATGCTTGGCATAATAAAGAGAAAATTTTGAACTACATCCCCAGCAATGATTTCTAAGCTCCTAAAGAGTCTGATCTGACCTAAATTAGAATTCGGGATGTCCATTGCTACACCAGTTAACAAGCATCTCCTGCAGGCATCTTAGAAGATCATTTATACACATCAGAGACAATGCTCTTGCATTATCTACAGCTACAGTAAAGAGCCATAAGGCTTCAATGTATTACTTATATATTTTTTTTCTCAGAGCCTGAAAGTAAGACTAAGGTTATTATGTTATATCACACTTGCCAGCAATGATGAGACAGCTTTAGACACTGGTCAGTTATGATGGTAACTGAGCTCATTGGGTGCATCCCAAATTGTGCACCATAACTTGTCACACCAATCTCTGTCAACAGCTGACTTAAAGGTGTCAGTTCTAGGAGACATGACTGTATTCATGTCTATAGGCCAGTCACACAGTTGGAATAAAAATTGTTTTACAGCCTAGTATTAGCACGTTTTTGGTAAAGTTTCAGGGGGTCCCCTCTTGATCTTGAAAAACTGTCCATCTGGAATATGTTTGGGATGATATCTTGGTTACAGATCAATTTATATGCCATTAATACATCCCCACGCTTATGTTGGTATGTGAGAGTTGGTATTTTTAGCCTTTGGAGCCTGGTAAAATATGCCAAGTTTTGGAAACCCCTTATATGAAATAACATTACCAGACTTGAGGATAAGATTTAAAAAAATTCAAAAGAAGAGGAGCCAATTTGACATGAGTGGATCCCATCCTCATCTTGAAAAGATTGTGGTTTTAATTTATGACATGCACTCAATAAGGAATCTAATAAAATAGAAAAATAATGCAAATTAAAAGAACAATTCAAAATTTCATTAACATGCAGAAGTTATTTAGGATCATCACAAGAATTCAAAAGGTCACCAAAATGGGTTTCCCCTTTAACAAGTGAAGGCCTATTCTTTTTGGAAGGTTTATTAATTCTTGTTGTTAACTGTAGAGCTTTCCAAAGTTTCTTTTCATTCATGTCAACCTCATGTGAGGTGTCTATTAGAAAAATATTATTATGACAACAAAGCTCTGACTGAAAAATTTCTTTCTTTTCCTTCATGCACAGAAAAGCCAGGTGATGATTCTGTAGCTTTCCACAATTTCTCCAAAAACAAAAAGCCAATTTAGATTCATGATTAGCATGTACAAAAAGCAGACTTGACAACCAAAAAATTTTTTCTATATTCAGTTTAAACTGTTTTATTTGAAAAATTTCTTTAGCGCCATATTTTAAGCAATTTAATAATTGAAAATATATACAATTAAGCTCAAGCTCTTTACTAAACATTATGACAATTCAGGTTAACAGGCACAGCTAACTTTCCAACCAAAGATTCAACTTTATTATGGTAAACCAGTATCAATGTATTATCCCAAATAACTCTGTCAAAATATTTTGGATGAATAGGAACAGAATTAGATGCAGAAACCAAATTATAGATTACAGAAACATTGTCAGAAACTGAATTGACAAGTGATCCTTTATTGGGACATCCAGGATAACTTTTACCATAAAAAAATGGGACAAAATTAGCAAGAATCAGACTTTAACAAAGGGCAGTCTCTAAATGAGTGAGGCACTATTCCAGGCAATTAAAACTTAACCTGTCAAGATAAAAAGACAGCTTCATAGTGTCTTTAGCTGTAGCAATTTCTGTATCCTTGTAATGTCTTATTCTTGTCTTCATAGGATTTTTAGCAGCTTTCCAGAGCAAATTCTTTGCAGTTACCAACATATCCAGACTGTAAAAGTCAGCCATAGACTTCACAAAAGAACATGACCTGGATTGTTTATGATGGGTGTTTGTTGGCTGACACCCAAGAGAAAATCTTGAGACACAGGGGCTCCAGCATTCAGAGGTGTTTGGCTAGTTATTCAAGAGTTAGAGGATCATTCTCACTGAGGTCACTACAAATTCAGTGGCAGCTTTTGAAGATAGAACAAATCTGAATCAGGAGTATTCTTTCTTTAAGAAACAGAGTTCCCTGAATAAGAGGGATGAAACCAATTCAAGCACTTAGTACACTGAAACACCATGCCTTTCTCTAAAGAATGTTCACACTCTGAGAGACATATTCTACAGGGATTAGTCCAAGACAAATAACATTCATCTGTTGTCAATAAGGCATAATCACTTACTTGAATAAAGGTTTGAATTCAATTAAATCAGAGTCCTGAGATGGTCAGTTTAGCAAGAAATTCCAATAAAATTATCCAAATTGAAAAGAATATCCTGAATCCAGGTTAATTAAATCCATAGCAAACAGTCACTGAATTAATTCAAGTTCAGAGCACTGAATTAATGAATACCTTGAGTCTAGGTCAAATTAATTCATAGCAAAACATTATGAAATAACAGTCACCGAATTAGCTACTGTCACCTAATTAATTTAAGTTCAAAGCAAGCTTAAGAGTTCAATATAACCATATATATATATATATATATATATATATATATATATATATATATATATATATATATATATATATATATATATATATATATATCCCTGAGTTGGTATATATAGAGGTGGGGGTAAAATTCATTTCCAACAAAAATGACTGTTATATTTGGAAAGAGCATAAAAAAGGCATCAAATAGTATGTTTACTTTATTTGTAAGTCAATATATGAACTACCGGAAATTTACAAATTTGGATAGGTTGTTATAACTGGGACTCCACCCTTTGACTATTGGAAAAAATTAGTTTATAAGCTTATATAGAATGGTACTATCCAATCTCTTTATAATTAAAAACATTTTAGTCATCTAGTTGGAAAATTTGGCATATCTGTAGAGGAAAAATCTAAATTTGCCAACTAGTTGACTAATAACTTCTCCCCAGCAAAAAATTATTTTTCCAACTAGTTGACCAATGACTGCTCCCCAACAACACTTAAATTTGCCAACTAGTTGACAATAAATGTTGCCCCAGCAAAACGTTCCTTTTCCAATTAGTTGACTAATAACTTCTCCCCAGCAAAACTTAATTTTTCCAACTAGTTGACTAATAACTTCTCCCCAGCAAAACTTAATTTTGCCAACTATCTGGAAAGAAACATTGCCCCAGAAAGAGAAGACTTAGTTCTGTGGCTTCAAGACTATTTACTCCTGAATTCAGTTTGTTTGATTTACCTTAGCTGTAGTGCATTTGTCAAAAGCACATGCAGCCAATTTTTGTTGGACCAGGAATAGTAAGTTTTTTGTTTTCTCTTTATGTCATGTCATTAGCTAAGAAATTATTCTGAGCAAAATTTAGTTACCAAATAAAAGTGATGGCGAACAAAAGTGTTTATAGGGTAAGTTTGTTTCTAGCTAGTTGGATAAAGAAAGTATTGCTGGGGAAAAGTTACTAGTCAACTAGTTGGAAAATAAATTGTTTTCTGGGGCAATGTTTGTTTCCAGCTAGTTGGCAAAATTAAGTGTTGCTGGGGAGAGGTTATTAGTCAACTAGTTGGAAAAAAAAAGTTTTGCTGAGGAGAAGTTACTAGTCAACTAGTTGGAAAATGAATTATTTTCTGGGGCAATGTTTCTTTTAAGCTAGTTGGCAAAATTAAGTTTTGCTGGGGAGAAGTTAATTGTCCACTTGTTAGATAAGGAATGTTTTGTTGGGACAGCATTTATTGTAATCTAGTTGGCAAGTTCAAGTGTTGCTACAGATAAGCTATTAGCCCACTATTTGGAAAATTAGGTTTTGATGAAGAGAAGCGATTAGTCAGCTAGTTGGAAAAGGAAATTTTTGTTGGGGGCAACATTTGTTGTCAACTAGTTGGCAAATTTAAGTGTTGCTGCAGATAAGTTATTAGTCAACTAGTTGGAAAAATTACGTTTTGCTGGGGAGAAATGACTAGTCAACTAGTTGGACGAATTAATTACAAATTCTAAAAATGAGACAAAAATATTCCTCCAAAAACGAAACAAAGACAGATAAATGAAGGAACATACACAATTTTTGTCCATTAAATGTAAGATAGAAACAAATAAAACTTCCAATATACATCCGTTTTCCTTAAACAGATAGGAGGAATAACCCTCCAAGCTTTGACAAATTCAATGTCACTTTTAGGACCAGGTATAAGACTAATTATCCTGGTAATTAAAACAAAAAATCCCTGGCTTCACAGCTTGAATGCTTATAAACTAATTTTTTCCAATAGTCAAAGAGTGGATATCTGTTATAACTTTAAGATCTTGTGTCCAATATTGGAAAAAAATTTCTATGATTAGGCTTTAAAGGTGTATTCAAGATCATAATTTACTGCTATATATTAGTATATCTTAAATATATAACGCAAAATATATCTCCCATTAAGAGGGAGACAGGGAGAGAGATGGAAGTTGTAACACAATAGTAACAATAGTGATAATTAAATTTGAAAAAAAAAACATATTATTAACATATTTTATGCTATACAGAATAAATTCTAACTATTATTAGTCAACTAGTTGGAAAATAAATTGTTTTCTGGGGCAATGTTTGTTTCAGCTAGTTGGCGAAATTAAGTTTTGCTGGGAGAAGTTATTACCTTAAATTACCTTAAATCACAGCTTGGAGTGAAATAAGGACTTTTGATCCTGTTGAATCACTCCGTATGATGACTGTTGTAGTTGGTTAAGTTCTGGTGGAAGATTCTGGTGCTTCCCAGTCAAACTTCCATAGTGTATTTTTCCACTCAGCATCCATATGGCGTTTGAAAGCATCTGCTGATTCAGCAGCCACAGTTTCCTCCTTGAGGTCATTCCTGAGGTTCTCAATATAATTTGATCAGAAATTGCATCTTGCTCCAGTTGTAGGGTGAGGTTTGCGGATTCGTCTAAGGTGTCCTCGTGTTTTGTGGGAGGTGTCGATCTCCAGGATCTCATTTTCTCAATTGGTTGAGAGGAGTTTGTGCACCTGGATCATGTCTTCACGTTTCCGTCTGTATACTAAGGAGGGGAGATAGAGTTCCTTCAGCCGTTCACTGTATGTCTTGTTTTCCATGCCAGCAATCATCTTAGTGGCCCTTCGTTGGATTTGCTCAAGAACTGCCTTGTCCTTTTTGAATCGAGGGGTGGCCAGTATCGTCCCCACCTCCAGTCTAGGTCTTACTAATCCTTTGTAGAGTTTGGTGATTACGTGTTTACTCCTACTGGTGATGCTGTGTTTGATGATGCCTAGGGTGCTGTGTTTGATGATGCCTAGTTGGAAAAATTAAGTTTTGCTGGGGAAAAGTTATTAGTCAACTAGTTGGAAAATGAAAGTTTTGCTGGGGCAATATTTATTGTCAACTAGTTGGCAAATTTAGATTTTTCCTATACAGACGGGCCAAATTTTCCAACTAGATGACTAAAATGTTTTTAATTATAAGGAGATTGGATAGTACCATTCTATATATGCTTATAAACTAATTTTTTCCAATAGTCAAAGAGTGGATATCTGTTATAACTTTAAGATCTTGTGTCCAATATTGAAAAAAAATTTCTATGATTAGGCTTTAAAGGTGTATTCAAGATCATAATTTACTGCTATATATTAGTATATCTTAAATTCCAAGTATTGTAGCCTATATCAAGTTTAAAATATTCAGGCTAATCCCATGCTTATTAAGAAGATTGTGACAAATCTAATAGTGAAAAAAGTATATCCCAGGAAGGTATTTTGAAGTACCTACCTCCACTCCTCCCTCAAGAGGGTCATGACCTTTAAAATAGGCTATATGTGTTATAAAAGTGAAACCTTGCAAAATAGATCTTCTGCTTAAATTAAGTACAACAAAATTGTTTTCACCTTCACAATTTTTCTTAGTCCCAATTTATAAGGTTTTACATATATACAAATATATTTCCTAAATTAAAAAAAACAAAAATATTTATATGGCTTAAAATTTGTTAAATTTCTACCAAATCATATTATTAACTTATTATGTTTTAGAGGTAATTACTTGGCAAGAAAAAAAAAAAACTGTCATCCTAATCCAGCAATTGAGACAAATGCTTTTCTCTGTCTACAATTACCCAGCGTCTTGATGCAACCTATTGCAAAATACTTGATAACTTCAATTCAAAATATGCATAAAGTGAATATACCACTCAATGCCTTTTTTTATGCTGATTACAAATATAGTAATAATTTCTATCAGAAATAAATTTCAGCCCCCCCCCTATATACCTAACCTAACCAATTCAGGGTATATATTTCTACAACCTAACCAAACCCTGAATTGACATATAGGCCTAGGGGGGGGCGAAATTCATTTCTGATAGAAATGATTATTATATTTGTAATCAGCATAAAAAAAGGCATCGAATGGTGTATTCACTTTATTCCTAACTCAATAATATGATTTTGTAGAAATTTACCTAAAATTCTGCTCAAATAACAGGAATTGCATTTTCAGAACTAGGCCTAAAGCCAGAGAAAAAGAAACAGATAATTGAAAATTAAAGTAAATGTTGATTTGCCAAAATTTCAATAGGTATAGGACCTGTCCTGTAGGCAAATTTCAGGACCAACTAGAGGGAGAAGGAGTGGAGGTAGGTAGGCCTACTTCAAAATACCTTCCCAGGCCTGTAGACCCATCCCTGAAAGTTTCATTTTCCTAACCTAACTCCTTTCCAAGATAGTCAAAAGTAGCTAAAGTAGAATTTTACCTAAGTATTAATGTAACTGTCCTTAAAGATAAAGGTTTAGGCCTAACCTAAGTAGGCTATTCCTTAAGCTCAAATGCACATTCAAGCCCTAATTATACTTTCAAATTGCGGGCTCACGAAATATTTTAGCATAGTGAAACTTATAAACATCATTTTGAAAAAAATCAGAGTCAAAACCTCCATAGATTTATCAGATAAGTCATTTGGCCCTATTTATGACTTGCAAAAAACCATAGCCTACCCAATTAAATTTAAAATTTATAGGTAAAATGCCATCTAAATTCAGAACTTGAGTTAATTAAGCCGCGTCTATATTCAGTATTTTCTGGAAATCTGGATTGTAGTTTTTTAGTTAAAACGTAGGTTATACAGACTTCCAACTGATTTAATTTTATGGTACCAATCAATTTGGTGTTTGTGCTTGTCTATCCTCGATTTCTCAAGGCTTCTAGCACGCATTAGCACCATCACACAGACACACAGACCCTAAAGGTATACCCGACTATTTTATTTAACATTGTTAGACAGGGTAAATCGATATCATGTACTTTTTGTCTGTGATCTTGATAGATTTTGTCTGTGATATCGCAGCCAGCGTTCCAGTTCCCTCTGTTTCGGTTTGGCACAAAAAGACCCAAAAGAGGGAATGAAGACGAACGTGACTTACTCTATTTTCTGGGAGCTTTATGAAGGAATAAATTTAAAATGGAAACAATGGGGATTACCGAAAAAAATGGAGGAGCACAAAATGGTAAAACGGAGAGACTTTCTCATTAATTGAAATCTGAAAGGAAAAATTGGATGACCAAATAACAGAAAACTGGAAGACTTCAGTTTTCCAAAAAACACCGAACGTAGATGCACTCTTAGAGGCTTTTTGCTCTCAAATTAATGTTAGCTAATAATCTTAACTAACAGTTTTCCTAAGAACGCGGAAACAAAATTGTTTATTTAATAAGATTGTGGCAGAATTGTAACAATTAGATGGGAAATTAAAAAACCACAAGCTTGGACAGAAACTTAGCCCTTCTTCTTCTTCGGAAACCTCTAAAAGACTCAACCACAGGTATTCACTACTATAATTTGCTCAAGCCATTTCTAATATTATCTAATTTGGAATATCCACTTAAAACTGGGTAAAACATAAAAAATAATAATGGATGCAATTAATTTTTAATTTAGGTTTTAATACCCAATTCTAATGATGTTCTTGAGTAGCAACACGCAAATAGGCATCCAAAACAAACTAAAAAAAACTTTTATCTAGGAATATCATTATTAATCATGGATGTCAAAATGAAGGCTTTTATTTATTTACCTAACCCTACGCTACAATTTTCTATCTTCTTAGCATTCCTATAATTATTTCTGTCTTTTTTTAGATGAAAAGAAAAACTGAAAAATTTAGCGATAACAAAATCTTACGGTAGATTTGATTATTCGAAATGCTTTTGGCAAACTTCGCTGCATTTAGTTAACCAGCTGAAAAGTTCCAAACACATTACCCCAACTTCGAGCCAGTGATGCAGTTTCCATGTTTCCTTGGTGAATGGATGAGCTAAGAGTAGTTTTGGGGGGGGGGGGGTACAAGACTACAGAATGCACTGATGCAAAAACACCACCTGATCATTTACTTTAATTTGTACCCTTAAACAAAATTGTCTTTAATAGAATTAAGGTTTGCTACAAATCCAATCCTTAGTTTTTGCGTATCTCGACGTTACTTGAAATTTTGAAAAAGATGTTTGACTTTTTGTCCCAATGTTTCAAGACCGACTACTCAAGCACAAATACACGATTAAATTCTTTCAGAATAGTACTAAAAAACTTTAGCGGGAAGAGCGAGGGATTGTGGATGGTCCAGCACTCCTCATGTACGGTATAATTTATGCTCGTTTCAAATTTTAATGACGCTCTTTACTTTTAGTCAAAAACTGTCTCTTTTTAATTTTTCTACATATTCTTAAATAACTATGTTTAACAGCAAAAGATTTTATTTTTTTTTGTTTTCGAAGTTCTGCATTCTATAAGGAAAAAAGAAGAAAAAACAGTCCTGATGATTATGCCACACTCAACACCTTTTCACAGAATATAGCAACAGGTTGATGAAGAACTTGAGATCTATAATTATAGCTGGATACAGAGGACAGGAATTTTTTCATGAGGATTTTTTAGGAGGACCTCCAAGGAAATTCACAGCCAAGAAATGTACCATTTTCTTAATTATATCCCTCCAAAGAAATGTTCTGATTACAACCCATCTCCTAAAGGTTAGGACCTTTATACACCTATATCTACGGAACACAATTGAAAATTGTTAATAATTACAGAATCAAGGATTTCTGGTCATCAACAGGATCCATTTAAAAGCCAAAATACTATGTTTTTAGGCAGCTATTAAGAGAAAACAGAATGAAAAATTTCACCTTGCACAAGCATTTTTAATGAAACTTTATAAAAGGTGCATCAAGAACAAAACATCACGCCTGAGATGACAAGCACAACGCCAAAAAGGTTTCTGAAAAATAAAATCAAAAATTCAAAACCAAAATATGCGATAAAATAAAAACAACTAAAGTTCAAAATAATTCTTATTAAGCTCTAATATTGGAAAGCAAATTCACACCAGGGACCGAGAGACTGATTTTGTTTCTATTGTTTCTTGGGTACTTGTTTTCTTGTCTGCTACTAAATTAATCAACCGGGTGAAGGCACGTACACAGGAAGGGGGGGAATGAGTATGAACCCATGAGATCCACATCATTCCTACAAATCTCAAAATTTTGCAATTGTTCCAACGAATTCTTATATTTTCACTAAATTCACCTATTTTAGGTGTTTTTAATTTTTTAGTTCACGTCCCCCGAAAAATATGTTAGCCTACTGTGTAAGCAAAAGACTCGATGAGATTATCAACTTCTCAAAACCTGTTCATATTTTAAGTCAGCCCACCTTTCCTGGTTGTTTTCGCCTACATTCACTTATTTATTTAGACCCATCTACAGAAACATAAAAACGGACAGAGAAAGAAAACAGAAAAACAAATAAAAACTAGAACATTTGCACTAGCAAAACAAAGAGAACAGCAGTAAATTGTAGCCTTATACGACGCAAAAAAGTCGCCAAAGCAAGTATAAAAAGAAGTCTTGATTCTTATTCTTTTAATTTTTTAACACAGTTTTGAAAGCAGGATTTCTGGGTCTATTATGCTTTATTTATTAACGGAAACTTGGTTACATGTTTATGGTGTCACACGGAGCTTTAACTGCAAGGATTTGGAATCTAAAAGTAATAAAAATAAATTCACTGACTAATGGTGATTGACTAAATTTACATACTGACATTGGTGTTGAAAATATTTTAACCAAGGCCGTATCCAGGGGGGGGTTAGGGCTTTGACCCCCCCCCCCCCCAAAATGTTTGTCTGACTCGTAAGAACGCAACAAAAATGGACATAAGAAAATTAAGTGTGCGTTTTTTGAGGCTTTTTTGTGTAACCCCCCCCCCCAAAAAAAAAAAAAAAATTAGTAAAACCCCTCCGAAAAAAAATCTCGGATACGGCCCTGATTTTAACAACCTTTAAATAGAAGGCATTGTCAATATTCAAAGTATTATCACACATATAAACTGTTCGAAGTTTATTGCTTGCTTTACGATTTAAAAATAAATGAATTACTACGGAGCTAATAGAAACGTCACGGAGATGATTAAGTACTCGGGAATTTCCGAAGAGATTCTTTTTTTTACGTTTCTTCCATAGGTACCAACTAAGGTCCTCGCTATGAAAGACTCATGCCAAAAAAAAGAAGCATAATAAGAGGAGTAACGAAAAAACTAAAACTCAGTAAAAAATTAGTTTTCGTTTTAGTAACTTAGCAAAAATCAAGGGCGGATCCAGGATTTTTTTCGGAGGGGGGGGGGTTACTAATTTTTGACTCAGTTTTCGACTAATTTTACTGATTTTTACCTAGGTTTTACTAATTTTCGACTTATTTTCGACTCGTTCAAAAATTTCGTGGGGGGGGGTTCAAACCGGGTACCCCCCCCCCCCCTCCCCTGGATACGGCCTTGGCAAAAATTCACGATCTTGAAAAATTTTCACGAAGATGACATTTTCACACCTATTAAATATAAGTTATTATTGATTCACAAATGAGTGCAGCGGCTTCATAGCTATTCTATTTTAACGTACACCACAACCAGTAGCTTATACAGAACCAGAACAGGAACGGCAATCATCCCAGCAGTTCTGATAGTTGTGATGTTTTTTTTCTCATATTCCTTTTTTTGTAGTTTTATCTAAGTACTTCGTCTTTGTGTAAATTGTCTTGTATGACGGGTTAGAAATAAATAAATAGATAAATAAAATCATTAACATTGATACGTAAAGACTAATATTGCAGCTTAATTTCGAAATGAAGCCAACCACCGATGCTTATTACCTGAGCCATGTGATCATACTTTTTGTCGGTTGCTATCGCCAAACAAAACTAAACTCATACAATCGAATCCCACTTTGATAATATTTAGAAAATTTGGAAGGCGTACAAGCACGAGAAATGAGAATGTAGAGGAAGTCCCAACATTTGTGCACCAATAAATACTCGGCAAATTGTTTTTAATCACACATATAAAAGCTCCCAAATCTGTTATTTATTTATCAATGATAGAAGTATGCACTAAGAAGCAATAATCAGCTGACAATAAAAAGACATTCTCTTAGTTACCACGAATTCTTCATGCTCCCTTCAAAATAATTTTATTCAAAATGTAACAGTTTTAGTCAAAATTCCTAAACGGTAACGGAACACTTTTTGGCGACCTGTGGTGGAAAGTAAAAGTCATTTTTCCAAATACCAGAGGTATATCTAATCGTCATGTACACAGCCTCTCAACAGTTCCTTAAATAAGAGCCAAGTCATTTAATGCTACCCAAGCAGAAGCAAGAAAGGGAGCTGATGATTTAGATTTATTTTGGTTAACTGAAAAAATAATAAGCCACGTTACAAATTACAAGGATCGCCATGTAGATTTTTAGAAAGAAGGGTTTTTAAATTCTCTCATTTAAATTTTCCTATAACATAGTGCTCGAAATAAAATTAAATTTTCTTCCTTCTAAGGAAGATAGGTCAATCTTGTCGCATGAAAGAAATTTGTAGTCTAGCCCATTAAGGAACGCAGGGTTCACATTTATTCAAAAAGGGATACTTGCCCTTATAATTTTCCCTGTAACTTATATTTTAAAAGTTAATAAAATAAAGATAACATATTTTTATCAATCAGAATAGTCTATCAAATAACAATAAAAGGTGTAACTTAGTGGATTTTACCTAGAGAAAGTCTCTCTTCCCCAAGAAATTGTCCCATTACGACGTTGATTACAAGAGACACCGCTTTTGTAATTGGAACAGCAACGGAAATGCCTGAAAAATTAAAATAAAATTTTCACATTTTTTTATCCACGATTATTCCTTAGGTACACAAATTTGTATTGATAATAATGAATGAATGAATGAATTTTATTAATAACCTGTCTTACAATAAACAGAAAAAGACAGAGCACGAACTAGAAAAGAAAGAAAAAGCAAAAACTGACAAGTAAAACAAATACAAACAGAAAGAACTACATAATAACACAACTATTTGAGAAGGTGGGCCCACTCGTGATCCAGGAGCTCGATTTTGTTCACGTAATTCTGAATTACCTCCTCCACGGCCCTAAGAGGCTCAACGATTCCATATTTCACAGTAATATGGCGGTTTCTAACAAAAGGCGGTACTTGAAGAAGATATCAGGCATACTTGAAAAATACTGACCTTATGTCTTCCTTGTTTCGTGCACTCAGGAACTTCCAAAAGGGAGACAGGTAAAAGACATGAGGCAACGCAACTGTATTGTAAAGACGAGACAAATACTTATGGCTCGAAGTGTGACAGCTAGTGACAGCACCCGCCTAAGCAATGCACACTTTTTTAGAAAGGTGTTCAATAACTAAATACTGGGTCTCTTAAAGATTACGACCAATCGGCAGGTTAAGGTACTTAATGTGACTAGACAGTGTTACGGTAACTCCACCAAGCCTGACTGTAGCATTATCTTCAGGGCAATAAAAAAACAAAACAGCAGACTTTTCTACATTAAACTGCAAACCAATATCAGCATAACTTTTTTCAAGACGCAAGAAATTATTTTCTAATGAAGAAAGCAACCAAGACAGATTTAAAAGATCATGTGCAAAACCCAGAAGTGATAAGTCAATATGCTTGCAAATATAACTCGGGGAGATAACCTGTTGCGCATCATTATCACTGTTATTATACAAGGAAGGAGACGTTATAGCCCCTTGCTTAATTCCCTTATGTACGGATATCTCCCCACTAAGCTCACCATCTTGCAAACAAACACGAAGCTTGAGGCTCCTATACATATCACGTAGTGAACTTACAATAGAAGAACACACGCCTCGCTTGCACAGCTCAACCAAAATCTGGGCATGAATCCCAGAGTCAAAAGTTGTCCTGACATCATACTGACCTAAGATCAAAGTTTCTCACAAGATATGAGCATCGAGTAATATGCTAGCAAGAAGATAAAGTACATGACTGCACCCGAGACATTTTTGAAAACCCAACTGGTTTTGAAGCATCTCACAATTATCATAGATCTCATCAAACAAAAAAATCTCGAATAGTGTACAAAATACTGAAGTTATCGTTACTGGCCAATACGAAGAAGGCTGTTCGGCTGGCTTCCCCTTCTTAATATCGGTAGAACGACGCCCAGACTAAAGCTGCTCAGGACTATCCCTTGCGTCAAAACCATCTGAAACAGGAGGGCAATATGATGGTAAAAACATAACCTCCTAAAGAAATATGTAGTGAACAAGTACTATCGCAGCCTTTTGAGTATACCTTTTTTAACTTTTTAACGGCCTGGCAAATCGTGACCAGTGACACTGAGAAATCGTCGAAGGTTACGGTAAGCATAGAAGTCTGCTCATTCTCATAATTAGACTGCAGAACTGGATCATGCACTTTGACCTTTGACTCAAAGTAAGCACTCCACTGATCAGCAGAAATATTAGACGTAGGCTTAGCTTCTTGAGGCTTAGACCGAAGCGACCACATAAGGTTCGGATTCCTATTGAGATTTTGCGCAAAATTTTCTTTAAGTTGCACGGTGGGCATCTAACGCTTTATTGAACTCTCGTTTAGTATACATTCGAATCTCGTTCTCTAGTCCACTTCGTGGCTTCCCGCTGTCATGCCAAACTTTCAGCCATAGCTTCACTGACGCTCAAGCCACCTGTAGCTCCAGATTTCTAGACCACCCTTTCAACTGTGATCTATTACGGATACGCTTAAGAGGAACTGCTACACTCTCCGCGATACTCAGAGCATGCGATATTTGTGCACAGTACATGTTTATATGCAGACGTATTTCACTTTCACTGCCATACGAGTTTCCATTTCTCTGCAGAATATGGAAGGGAACTTGTATTTTTCTCACGATATCCCCAGAAGTAGCCGCAAAGAGGTCATTTGACACCTATTCCCAGTCACTGTACACTCACCATTGAGATCTGCACGTACCCGCCAACTTTGGACAGTCCAGTCTCATTGACAATGACAAAGGCAAATTGTCAGAGTAAGAATTATAAGCTGTAAATTTTGCTTCGTCACTCACATGAAATTTAATTAACAAATGATCAAGATTTGAGATGGTGTTGGCAAAACTGATAAAAGTGTAGGCTTTGTACTTATCAACGTCCCTAAACTGATCAGGATGGGAGCCTAACGATTTGAGTCCTTTCAGACTCGGGATTAAGTACGTCACAGTTGAAGTCCCCTATTAATAGAACTTTTGTATTCCCAGGAATTTGAGCCTTCACGAAACGGCTTAACTGAGTACATGCACCCGTGAACTTGCTGTCCGAGAGGCTAGATCTATAATTAGTAGGAAGATATACGTTTATTATCACAGTATCGCGAACTTTAACAGCGAGGAAGTGTTTACTTGATGCTAAAAGTTCAGCCTGAAGAGACTTTCTCACCAAAGTGGCTAAACCACCAGAGTGCCGACCTCCGGATTTCAAATGTTCAGCTGGTGGAATACAACACTGGAGTGAACTTGAGAATTTGAGCAGGTGAGTATTGTTTTCGGGAATCATGTGCTCTTGTAAACAAATTACTTCAGTTGTTAGCCTCATAGTATCAAGCAGAACTTGTTTTGTCAAGTGTTTTCCCATTTGTGTTCAAGACAGAATATTACACATTTTGGGAGCGTGATCCATCTTTCAAGTTTTTTCTGTTATCAGGACAGGTATATTGATAACATGTGTGCCTAGTCAAATTGCAATTCAGGCACCGAGTAGGATTTTAACAAGGGTTCTCAGGAGGGCTTGTGTGGCCAGTTTCTCTACAGCGGCTACAAGTTTCAGTTTCCTTACAGTCCGCCACTATGTGCCTCACATTAGGACACCGATAACACCTTCGAGGCAAAAAGCGGAATTACTCTTGACGGACTAATTCAAAAACAATTTTAATCAGGTTTGTTAAGGCAGCGGACAAATCACTTTTAGAGGGGTTTTACATTTTAAACGCTTGCAATTTGCCACACTTGATTGCTTTTTCACAGTCTTTTGACAGATTTTTCAGAAGGTCCTCTGTCATGTTGCTGGGGAAACATTTCACTATGCCGATGAGCTGGGTATCAACAAGTCAATCGTCAATTTTATGGCTAATTTTCAGCGTACCCGAGACTTTTTCGGCGGCCTACTTTGAAGAGACGGACAGGTATCATTCTTTATTTCTCCGCTTGAGCACTGCATCCGCTAATGTTTTATTACACGGTTCCAGGATTTGTAGAAAGCCCTTACGCTTGCCCGAATCGTCTAACTCAGGAGGCATATTTTTCACGACAACCGAGAATAGCTGTTTTTCAATGCTTTGTGTTTTAGATACTGACGAGGAGGCTGTAACCCGATTCTTGGAATCAGCAGTAATTTTCCATTCATTGTTCAGAGTACCTAACTTGCGGGAAAACTGTTGCACCTCACTGTCAATTTTTCTTCTCATTTCGTTCACTTGGGTAGTGATACAGACTACTATTTCATCACCCCACGTGGGAACAGACTCCGACTTGAGAATAATGAAAATTGGGAGCTCTTTACCGTCCTTAGCACAGCGCCATATGGCTTTCGTGAAATTTGTCAAGTTATTGCAGTCTTTTTCGCATTGGCATAATCGTTCTTCACATCCAAGTTCAGCCACATATTAAGTCCATAGAAGTTTTTTTGCTTCCATAATACTCGCATGATCAAAAAACTCTATTCTTTAGTTAACGAACATATCAGTCTTGATACCCTTCTTCATACATCTAGATACATAGTTCAAAACTTAGTTTAATACCAGCATAGTTTTGATTTCATTAATTTGGATTAAGTCCATAATGTATTTACCAATTTCTTTGATAATAAATAATATCGAAATCTAGGCAGATATTTAAGGGTTGAACTATGTATTCAATATTTTTCTGGTGGTTGCCTTGCAAGAAAAGTAAGTGAAGCGTTGAAGGCTGTCTACCTTGTCCCCGCAATTTAAGGGGCGAACCCAGCGGGTACCACGGCTCTTGCTAACAACTCTTCACCCCCCTCTGCTCACTTTTCTTTCCCCAACTCATTTGAAGCGTAAATGCCTCTAAATATCAGATGTCCTATTTATTTAAAATCACACTGCTTAATGGCTAACCTCCAATATTATCAGTGAAAAAATTTCAAATTCATACCACTTTTACCAAATATAAATAATTGTTCAGAAACTTGGTTAGTAGATTAAGCAATGGTTTTATCATAGGTCAGGAACTATAATCCTTTGACAAATATTGCGAAATCCAATAGCTTCACTGGGATTATAATTCACTGAAAAAGCTTACTGAGAAAAAAAAAGACACAGAGAAAAAAAAATAATGTGTAAGTAATAAAGCATAAGATCTAGTGCTGTTAATAGTTGAGCATCACAATTTATTCGGAAACCTTGTTCACAAACCATTACTAAAATCAGCTTGCTGCCTTTAGACTAAAATCCTGTCTTCTACTGTCTGATACATTGTGCTATTTAAGAAAATTAGCTATCGGTGATACTGAGAAGCTGAATCACTAAGATGCGTACAAGACCTTCTAGGAACAACATCACACGAGTTACAATTCAGCGTCTACACAAAAGTGGAATGAAGTGAAGGTCCACACATTACTCTTGTCTCAAACGCAAATATCGAAGATATATGAAGACTCCACTTTTATCATGGTTGCGGCTTTATTGTTGAATATTCTGCCAGGAGAAAATTCTTCAGAATAAAATGATCGCTCTCGATTGGGATCGAAACAATAAGCGCTGTTATTTTTGCAATTTCTTCACTGATCTCTAGAAATCTAAGGAAAGGCATTGTTGTTATATAAATATCCTAATAGGGTCATTTTCATATAAGAAATGACCCTATTAGGTCAAAGAAATTATTCCGCATAACTTCGTTGCTACTGTGTTTCATAACATTTTTAGGATACATGCCGTTCTTGTTAGTTGTTTCTAAGACTCAGATTTTCTGTGGCCCACTACAAGCCAAGGTTTTTGCGCTTAGTAACCGTTTTACGTTTTTAATAGTTTTTTTTAGTATTAATAAAATGATTGATTGATTATTGCTAGATACCTACATTCTTAAGAAAAAGAGCATGATCGTTTCATCCAAAGGGAGTGGGGTGATGGACCATCTAAAGATGAACGCTGTAAACGATCACAACAACGATTTTGTGACAAAGAAATGATTTTAGTAATAAATAAATCCCGGAAATAATTATTTGAAAAATAATTTAAACAGATGCGTAGATTCAAAAATGTATGTTGGCTGTCCTTGGTTTTTCAGGGCCAACTTAAAAGAATTACCAAAATTTTCCACTTAAAAGGAGGGCACATACAAATAATAGAAGATACAACACTTTTAATAGCAGAGATAGCAAAAGAGTGATGATGAAAGAGGCATACATAAAAAGGAATTATAAGCAACCCAAAACAGATGAAAGCATATTAGAATATGAAACTTTCTCTTGTCAATCCTTAGTATATTGGTAGCAATTAACGCAAAAGATTACAGAGAAGTTATAAAAAAGGGGGCTCAAATCCGTTTCTGAAAAAAAAAAACACTGTGACATAGCTTTATCCAGAAAATTTTATTCGTCCCTTTTTTGTAGAATAAATTTTACTTTTGAAAACTCAAACGCAACTAACTCAAAACGGTTATTATTATGTAGGCTGATCTTGAGTGCCCTCGTAGGACAGCAATACCAACAAAATTAATATAACCTTTTATGAATTTTTACCATTCATTCTGGGTAGTATTGCAGTCTGAGCATCTCTAGTAGATTTTAATTCCTATTCACAAATTTTAAGCCCCGAAAATTCCCTTCTATTCTATTACCAACTTTGTTTGGTTGACATTTCAACTGAAATAATAAGATTAAGTGAAACATAGCAGGACACAATTGCAGAATTGTGGTTATGTATATACTAAGCACCTAATCTCAATAAACATAAAGAGGGAGAGGAGAGCAGAACTGAAAATGTTCCAACTGGAAATTAACCGTAACATAGTTGAAAATTTGTTCTATAAAAAGTCACCACGAGTTACTTATCACAAATTTCATGGCCTCACTTTCAAGATTCGCTAGCTAATTTTATTAAAGCAAAAAATGAAAATTTTAATCTATGGAAAAATAATTAGCAAATTGCATCTGATTGTAAGGCTGTAATAGAATGTGTCTGAATATAAGGATTAGGCTTGTGCAGATAATCCTACAGTCGTAATCTAATTCAGAATCTCAAATTTCAGTGTAAAATCGGTTTTAATAAATAGTTTCTACTAGTCAATTCAAAGGAAGTTTTAAACTTTAAGTTGCAAAAATATTCGATAAATAACATTTCAATCAAAAATCAGATTATCAAATGCTAGATTACAATTCGACATCTGAATTTTAGCGATTTGCCTTTCCACTAACAATCCAAATAAAAAATCTAGACTGTCAACAAAAAATTTATAATGTTTAATCAGGTATATTAGCCCAATATTATAGAGCCTAAAGCAATATATAGCCATGTGAAAATTTATTTTGACAACGAGAGGTTTACAAATTACATTCGTGTGACAAAATCAACCTATTATCTCAAAAGAAAGAAGACAAAATTTCAATCTGTGCGCTGCTTGGAAAGTTCAGTTGTAGATTGGAAATATAGTCCTTCTAAAAATATGAATTTCGATCCAAAGACTTCGCTATTTGGCTCATTTTACAAGAGAGCGAAAATGACCATTTTTAGGTGTTTTATGAGAACAATTCTTTTTCAAAGATGTAAGTAGAACCTATCAGTAAAATTAAAAAGTATAGCTGAAAAATGTGGCTTTAATTTAGTCTTTAGCAAGGTACATCAAAATAGCTTGGGGAGGGGGGAGGGTAGCTCCAATGTCTAGTGACAGCTTTTTTACTTCTTAGAGGCTTTGGAAATATTACGGTAGAGGAGGAACGTGTGCAGAGGTCTTGGCCTCCAGAAGATTGGTGTTGCAATGAATCGTTAGTAGTAGCAATAGCGGTATGTAGTCTTCCATCTAGGAGCCCTGCAGCAATCTTTGTACCAAAATGGAATCCTCTTTCTTAGTTAAACTCATATTGAATTTGAATATGCTTAAAGAAGGTAACACTAGGAAGCCAAGACAAGTTAATCATAATTCTCTAACTTTGAGTTAAATTTCTAATTTGAGTTGTTCACCTGACTTTGTGAAAGTAACACCTCAGATTCGGTATTCTCTGCTTACGAAGTGAATAGTGTTCAGCAGCACTGACACACTTTTTGAAAGGATACGTTTTGAAGGACACAGTTTAATGGTTGATACTCTTGGTCTTAGCTTTACCATCAAACGACAAATTTTATGCACGATTCTCCCTTCCGTGGATAATAATAAGGTGTTAAGGGTAGGAAACGCCAAAAATATGATATTGAGTCATCTATAAGTAAACAATCGGTTCCTGAGATTTAAAGTGCAAATAATATGCTGGTCTTTAGACGGCAGGAGGGGGGGGGCCCTCAGCCCTACTCATCTTAGTTTCTGCTCGTTTTCAGTTTGACTTGATTATTTATTTATTGGTAATGATTTGTGGTAGTTTCATGTTAGAAAATTATTTGATTTTATTTCTGCTCATTTTTGTTGTTTAATGTGGCTCTTTACTTTTCTTGGAAAACTCCTTTTGTGGAAAAAGCTTTTAAAATAATTTCTGTTTGTTTTAATTTACATAGTCTTTTTCAACGGTAAAGAAATTAACATTTAAAATTTTTCCTTTTTTATAGGCAGTGCGCTAGCGCTGCCTAAGTAAAGAACGATGTGGGCACGATGTGTTTTTTTTTCTCCATACCCGGGCACTATAAAGTGCCCGGCACTATAAAGCTTTTTCCACAAAAGGAGTTTTCCAAGAAAAGTAAAGAGCACAATGTGTTTTTTTTTTTTTTTTTTCTCCATACCCAGGCACTTCGTATCAAAATAGTTGTCGTAGAAACTTTGAAAAGGGCTCATTCGATTGGAAATTGGAGTGGCTAGTGCCCTTTTTAATAGTCGAAAGTGATTGGAGGCCAACTAGCCCTCCAGATAGAAAATGATTTCCAGATAGAAAATTTCTTTTTGAGGAGGACACTCCCCCCACAGTCTTCAGGACAAGGGTTATAAGTTATGCCCTGGGGTTATATAACGTTTTTATTGAAATCTTTGTCGTAGAAACTTGAAAAAGGGCTCATTCAATTGGAAATTCAAAAGGCTAGTGCCCTTTTTAATAGTTGAAAGTGATTTGAAGGCAACTAACCCCCCTCTCGCGCCCATCTTTTCTCAAAACACATCCAATCAATATTTTAGATATCCATTTTTTTCACCTTAGTTGATTTCCAGATAGAAAATGTTTTTGAGGAAGACACACCCCACAACTCTGAGGGCAAGGGTTTAAAGTTATGCCCTGGGGGCATATAAGGTTTTTATAGAAGGCGTTGTCGTAGAAACTTCAAAACAGGCTCATTCGATTGGAAAGTCAAAGGGCTAGTGCCCTTTTTAATAGTAAAAAGTGAGTTGAAGACAACTAACCCACCTCTCACGCCCTTTTTTTCTCCAAACACATCCAATCAATATCATAGGCAGCGCGCGAGCGCTGCCTAAGTAAAGAACGATATGGGCACAATGTGTTTTTTTTTTGTTTTTTATTTCTCCATACCCAGGCACTTCGTATCGAAATAGTTGTCGTAGAAACTTTGAAAAGGGCTCATTCGATTGGAAATTGGAGTGGCTAGTACCTTTTTCGATAGTCAAAAGTGATTGGAGGGCAACTAGCCCCCCCCCCCCCCCCCCCCCATCCCCCAAAAACAACCCATAAAAATTTTGAGATAGCAATTTTGTTCAGCGTAGTTGATTTCCAGATAGAAAATATGTTTTTGAGAAAGAACACTCCCCCACAACCCTCAGGGCAAGGTTTTTAAGTTATGCCCTGGGGGCATATAAGGTTTTTTATAGAAGGCGTTGTCGTAGAAACTTACAAAAATGCTCATTTAATTGGAAATTCAAAGAGCTAGTGCCCTTTTTAACAGTCAAAAGTGATTAGAGGGAAACTAGCCCCCCCCCACGCTCATCGTTCTCACAAACACATCCAATCCAATTTTTGCGATAGCCATTTTGTTCAGCTTAGTTAATGTCTAGGTTGAAAATATTTTTTTGTGGAGGAAAATCCCCCACAGCCTTCAGAGCAAGGTTATAAGTTATGCCCTGTCGACATATAAGGTCTTTATAGAAGGCGTTGTCGTAGAAACTTCCGAAAAAGCTCATTCGATTGGAGATTTAAAGGGCTAGTGCCCTTCTTAATAGTCGATAGTGATTGGAGAGCAACTAGCCCCCCCCCCCACACCCATCATTCCCCCAAACACATCCAATAAAAATTTTGAGCTAGCCATTTTGTTCAGCTTAGTTGATTCCTAGATAGAAAAAATATTTTTGAGGAAGACACTCCCCCAAAACCCTCAGGGCAAGGATTATAAGTTATGCCTGGGGCCATATAAGGTTTTTATTAAAATCTTTGTCGTAGAAACTTGAAAAAGGCCTCATTCAATTAGAAATTCAAAGGGCTAGTACTATTTTTATTAGTCAAAAGTGATTTGAGGGCAACTAACCCCCCTCTCATACCCACCTTTTCCCCAAACACATCCAATCGAAATTATTAGACAGCCCATTTTATTCAACGTAGTTGAAAGTTTTGGAAATTAGGCCTTTAAGGATGAGAAACCTTCTCCACAAAGCCTTCAGCGCACGGACTGTAAGTTATGGCCTGGGGGCATATAAAGTTTTTATTGAAAGCGTTGACGTAGAAACTTCAAAACGGCTCATTCAATTGGAAATTGAAAGGACTAGTGCCTTTTTTAATAGTTGAAAGTGATTGGATAGCGACTAACGCCCCTCTCACGTCCATCATTTTCCCAAACACATCGAATTAAAATTTTGAGGTATCCATTTTGTTCAACATAGTTGAAATTTCTGGAAAATAGGTCCCCCAAAACCCTGAGGGCAAGGATTATAAGTTATGCCCTGGGGGCATATAAGGTTTTTATTTAAATATTTGTCGTAGAAACTTGAAAAAGGGCTCTTTCGATTTGAAATTCAAAGGGCTAGTACCCTTTTTAATAGTTGAAAATGATTCGAGGGCAACTAACCCCCTCTCACGCCCACCTTTTCCCCCAACACATCCATTCAAAATTTTTGTATAGCCATTTTACTCAACGTAGTTGAAAGTTTTAGAAATTAGGTCTTTAAGGATGACAACCCGTCCCCCCACAACTCTCTGGGCAAGGGTTGTAAGTTATGCCCTGGGGGCATATAAAGTTTTTATTAAGTGTTGTCATAGAAACTTCAAAATGGCTCATTCAATTGGAAATAAAAAGGGCTAGTGCCTTTTTTGATAGTTGAAAGTGATTGGATAGCGACTACCGCCCCTCTCACGCCCACCATTTTCCCAAACACAATTAAAATTTTAAGATATCTATTTTGTTCAACGTAGTTGAAAGTTCTGGAAAATAGGTCTTCTAGGATGATAACCCAATCAGAGCCCTCAGTGCAAGGGTTGTAAGTTATGCCCTGGGGCATATAAAGTTTTTATTGAAAGCGCTGTCGTAGAAACTTCAAAAGAGCTCATTCAATTGGAAATTAAAAGGGCTAGTGCCTTTTTTAATAGTTGAAAGTGATTGGATAGCAACTAACGCCCCTCTCACGCCCACCGTTTTCCAAAACACATCCAATCAAAATTTTGAGATATCCATTTTATTTAACGTAGTTGAACGTTCTGGAAATTAGGTCTTTTAGGATGATAACCCCTTCAGAGTCCTCAGTGCAAGAGTTGTCAATTATACCCTGGGGGCATATAAGGTTTATAGAGAAAGTTGTTGTATAAATCATAGGCAGCGCAAACGCGGTCCTGAAGTAAAGAATGGGGACACTTGAGAATGAGCCAAGAAGCGGAGACTAAGTAAAGAGAAGGACACTCCCCCACAGTCCTCAGGGCAAGGGTTTTAAGATATGCCCCGGGGGCATATAAGTACGATGTTGGCACATTGTATTATTTATTAATTTTTCGTTTAGAGCAGGGCACTTCGCATCGAAGAAGTTGTCGTAGAAACTTCGAAAATCACTCATTCAATTGGAATTTGGAGTGGCTTGTGCCCTTTTTAATAGTCAAAAGTGATTGAAAGTTGACTAACATCCCTTCCACGCCCACCATTTCCCGAAACACATCCAATCAAAATTTTGATATTGCCATTTTGTCCAGCGTAGGTGATTTCCAGATAGAAATTATGTTTTTGAGGACAGTCCCCCTTAGAGCAAGCCCTTACGGCAGGGGTTGTAAGTTATGCCCTGGGGCATATAAGGTTTATTTTATAGAAGGTTTTGTCGTAGAAACTTTAAAAAAGGCTCATTCGATCGGAAATTCAAAGGGCTAGTGCCCTTTTAAATAGTCGAAAGTGATTAGAGGGAAACTAACCCGCCTCTCACGCCCACCTTTTCCCCAAACATATACAATCAAAACTTTGAGATAGCAATTTTATTAAACGTATTTTTACGTTATAGAAATTAGGTCTTTAAAGATGACAACCCCCCCCCCCAAACCCATTAGGGCAAGGGTTGTAAATTATACCCTGGGGGCATATAAGGTTTTTATATGACGCATTGTCGTAGAAACTTCAAAAAAGAGCTCATTCGATTGGAAATTGAAATAGATAGTGCCCTTTTTAACAGTCGGAAGTGATCGGAAAGCAACTAACACCCCTTCCACGCCCACCATTTCCCCAAACTCATCCAATAAAGATTTTGATACAGCCATTTTGTTCCACGCAGTTCAAAGTTCAGGAAATTATACCTTTGAGCAGGATACTCCCCCCACAGTCTTCAGGGCAAGGGTTATAAATTATGCCCTGGGGTTATATAAGGTTTTTATTGAAATCTTTGTCGTATAAACTTGAAAAGGGGCTCATTTGTTTGGAAATTCAAATGGCTAGTGCTCTTTTAATAGTCGAAAGTGATTTGAAGGCAACTAACCCCGCTCTCACGCCCATCTTTTCTCCAAACACATCCAATCAATATTTTAGATAGCCATTTTGTTCAGGTTTTTATAGAAGGCATTGTCGTAGAAACTTCAAAACAGGCTCATTCGATTGGAAGTTCAAAGGGCTAGTGCCCTTTTTAATAGTCGAAAGTGATTTGAAGGCAACTAACCCCCCTCTCACGCCCACCATTTCTCCAAACACATCCAATCATTATCATAGGCAGCGCGCTAGCGCTGCCTAAGTCAAGTACGATTTTGGCACAATGTGTTTTTTTTGTTTTGTTTTTCTCCATACCCGGGCACTTCGTATCAAAAAAGTTGCCGTAAAAACTTTGAAAAGGGCTCATTCGATTGGAAATTGGAGTGGCTAGTGCATTTTTTAATAATCGAAAGTGATTGGAGGGCAACTAGCCCCCCACCCCCCTCATTCCCCCAAACACATCCAATCAAAATTTTGAGATAGCCATTTTGTTCAGCGTAGTTGATTTCCAGATAGAAAATATCGTTTTGAGGAGGACACTCCCCCCACAGTCTTCAGGGCAAGGGTTATAAATTAAGCCCTGGGTTTATATAAGGTTTTTATTGAAATCTTTGTCGTAGACACTTGAAAAAGGGCTCATTCAATTGGAAATTCAAAAGGCTAGTGCACTTTTTAATAGTCGAAAGTGATTTGAAGGCAACTAACCCCCCTCTCACGCCCATCTTTTCTCAAAACACATCAATATTTTAGATGTCCATTTTGTTCACCGTAGTTGTTCACCATTTTGTTCACCATTTTGTTCACCGTAGACACTCCCCCACAACCCTCGGGGTAAGGGTTTTACGTTATGCCCTGAGGGTATACAAGAACAATGTTGGCACAATGTACCCTTTATTATTTTTTTCCTTTAGAGAAGGGCACTTCATATGGAAGGGATCGTCGTAGAGCCATCAAAAGGAGCTCCTTCGATTGGAAATCAAGAGTTCTAGGGCCCTTTTTAATAATCGAAAGTAATTGGAGGGCAACTAGCCCCCCCCCCACCCCCATCATTCCCCAAACACATCCAATCAAAATTTCGAGAAAGCCATTTTGTTCAGCGTAGCCTAGTTGATTTCCAGATAGAAAATGTGTTTTTGAGGAGGACCACCCGCCCACAACCCTCAGGGCAAGGGTTTTAAGTTATGCCCTAGGGACATATAAGGTTTTTATAGAAGGCGTTGTCGTAGAAACTTCAAAACAGGCTCATTCGATTGGAAATTCGAAGGGCTAGTACCCTTTTTAATAGTCGAAAATGATTGGAGGGCAACTAGCGCCCCCCCCCACGCCCATCAGTCCCACAAACACATCCAATCAAAATTTTGAGATAGCCATTTTGTTCAGCGTAGTTGATTTCCAGATAGAAAATATGTTTTTGAAAAGGACACTCCCTCACAACCCTCAGGGCAGGGGTTTTAAGTTATGCCCTGGGGGCATATAAGGTTTTTATAGAAGGCGTTGTCGTAGAAACTTCAAAAAAAGGCTTATTCATTAGAAATTCAAAGGGCTAGTGCCCTTTTTAATAGTCAAAAGTGATTGGAGGTCAACTAGCCACCCCCCCTCAAGCCGATAATTCCCACAAACACATCCAATCAAAATTTTGAGATATCCATTTTGTTCAGCGTAGTTGATTACCAGATAGAAAATATGTTTTTAAGGAAGAAACTCCCCCACAATCCTCGTGGCAAGGGTTTTAAGTTATGCCCTGAGGGCATATAAGAACGATGTTGGCACAATGTACTATGTATTAATTTTTTCCTTTAGAGAAGGGCACTTCATATGGAAGGGGTCGTCGTAAAAACTTCAAAAGGGGCTCATTTGATTGTAAATCTAGAGTTAGAGTGCCCTTTTTAATAGGCGGAAGTGCTGTTACGGAGACTAGCCCCCCCCCCCGACCATTATACCAACCCCTAAATACAAGACAAATGTTTTGACAGGTCGGGTTCGACTCGGAGGTGTTTTCCAGTTATACACAATATTTTCGAGGAGGACGAACCCCCAAAGCCCTCAGGGCAAGTGTTTTAATGTCCAGGGGGCATATAGGAATTTTATAGAAGGCGTTGTTGTAAAAACTTCAAAACAGGCTCATTCGATTGGAAATTCGAAGGGCTAGTACCCTTTTTAAGTCAAAAGTGATTGGAGGACAACAAGCCCCCCCCACGCCCATTATTCCCCCAAAAACATCAAATCAAAATTTTCGAGATAGCCATTTTGTTCAGCGTAGTTGATTTTCAGATAGAAATATATTTTTGAGGAGGAAACTCTCCCACAACCCTCAGGGAAAGGGTTTTAAGTTATGCCCTGGGGGCATATAAGGTTTTATAGAAGGTGTTGCCGAAAAAACTTTAGAAATGCCTCATTTGATTAGTAATTTAAATGGCTAGTTCCCTTTTTAATAGTCGAAAGTGATTTGAGGGCAACTAGCCCCCCCCCACGCCAATCTTTCCCCCAAAACACCTCGAATCAAAATTTCTTAGTTGCTATTTTGGTCAACGCAGTTGATGTTCAGATAGGAAATATGTTTTTGAGAAGGACGCTCCCCCACAAACTTTGTGGCATGGGTTTTATTTTATGCCTTGGGGGCCTACCAGGTTTTAATTCAATGCGCTGTTGTCCACAATTCTAAAAAAACTCATCCAAGTTGAAATCCTAATATCTCGGGCCCTTTTTAGTAGTTTACAGTGAGTGGAGGGCAACTAACCCCCTTCTCACGCCCACATTTTCCCCAAACACATCCAATAAAAATTTTGAGATAGCCATTTTGTTCAGCGTAGTTGATTTCCACATAGAAAATATATTTTCGAGGAGGACACTTCCCCACAACGCTAGTTAATGAAAAAATACAAATGAATGGGTATTGTCAGTTTAATATACATATAATGGTACTTAGTAATCAAAGTGTTTATATTATTTGATTTATTAAAGTTTTAAAAGTAAAAACCTTTATATTTTTTCAGTAAAGTGGAAATTTTGTTCTGGTCTCGGGAAGGCATAGGGGTTTTGCGCCCAACTTATGTTGATTTCTGCTCGTTTTGAGTTTGACTCGGTTAATTATTAGAATTTCTGTTCGTTTTGAATTTCAATTATTTATCGATGCTGATTTGTGGTAGTTTCACGCTTGGTAGATTATTCGATTTTATTTTTGCTAATTTTTTTTTTAATGGAGTTCTTTACTTTCTTTGAAAAACCTATTTTGTGGAAAAAGTTTTTTTTAATTAATTTCCTATAAGAATCCATATTTTGGCTTACTATTTATATAAAAAAAATTTTTTAATTGTCAATAATACACACCCTTTTGAAAATCTGGACGCACATATTATCCCTTGATTTAGTTTTACACACACTCATGATTCCCAGAAAAACAGCACTTAATACCCTTTCTAAACATGCATCTATGCTGTTTTGATAACCTGGATGCACTTGCACTTTTTGATTTAGTTCAATTGTAGGAGCAGGAGTTATAATAGTAGCAGCCGTATAAGTTTAAACTTAATTTCCTCAGTAGTTCTCGATATTGTCGAGACGCCTTATTGACAACCAGCATACGCATAGTGCCTTTTGATTAAGTTTTAAAGCAACATAAATTTTCCGTGAAAGTTCCTACTTTATACCCTATTCTTGCCTAGATATTTAGACAACTTGGACAAACTAACGCTATCTTGATTTAGTTCAATAGTAGCATTTATAATAGCAGTAGTAGTAGAAGATGAAGGAGCAATTTTGCTCCTTCATACTACTTTTAAGTAGTATTGCTGGTACACCCTTTGATGATCTGCATGCTCATAGTGTGTTTTGATTTAATTCAACAACCCCTTAAATACTCCCTGAAAACTTCACCTTAATACCCTTAGCTTCAGTAGTAGTAATAGTTTTAGTAGTACCATAAGTAGCAGCCTAACCATGGCACCTTTTGTAACCATGGCACCATGGCACAAACTTACACTATCTTGAATTAGTTCAATAGTAGCATTTATAATAGCAGTAGTAGAAGATGAAGCAGCAAAAGTAGTATTGCTGGTACACCTTTTGATGATCTGCATGCTCATAGTGTGTTTTGATTTAATTCAACAACCCCTTAAATACTCCCTGAAAACTTCACCTTAATACCCTTAGCTTCAGTAGTAGTAATAGTTTTAGTAGTACCATTAGTAGCAGCCTAACCATGGCACCTTTTGTTTTTATAAAATCCTCCTCAACACCAGCTGAAAGATTCAACTTAATTCTGTAACAGTTTCTGGGGCCTTGCTGATACATCCTTTTGACGATCTACATACATAAAAAAGTGTTTTGATTAACTTCAACGCTACCTCAGCTCAGTCTAAAATTTTTATCTCGATCCTTTTAGCATTGATAGCAATATTAGTGGTAGCAGTAGTAATAATAGTAGCAGTAGTAGAGCTAGTAGTAGTACCATGTAAATATTGCTTTTTGGTTAGTAAAACATCCTTTACAACAAGCCCTGTAAGTTTCAATTTCATATCCCAAGCCGTTCTTAAGATATTACTGATACACCCTTTTGACAACCTGCATGCACACAGTGTTTTGATTCAGTTCAACTTCCCAGTTAATATTTAATTATAAAGATTATGAATATGATTTTTGAAAAAGGGGAAGTACCTAACGATTTTAGGAAAACCTTAATTAAGCCATTTTATTAGAAAGGTGATAAAAGTGAGTGTGGTAATTATCGAGGCATTAGTCTAGTCTCTGTAGGTAGTAAATTACTTAGTTATATGATACTTTTTAGACTAAGAGATGCAGTAGACAAAGTTTTAAGAGAAGAGCAGTGCGGTTTTAGAAAAGGTAGAGGATGTGTCGACCAAATTTTCACTCTTAGGCTAATAATTGAGAAGTGCCTGAGTTGTCAAACGCCTTTGGTCCTCAGTTTTATAGATTATGAGCAAGCGTTCGATTCTGTTGATAGAAGAGCTTTAGTAAAGGTTTTATCCTTGTATGATATATCAGACAAATACGTTAAAGTGATTAGTGCTATGAACGAGAATAACACTGCTGCGGTTAAGGTAGGAAATGAGGTTAGTAGCTGGTGTTGTATTAAATCAGGAGTTAAGCAGGGTTGTGTTCTATCCCCCTTTATATGGATTATGTTGATGAACTTTGTCTTAAGGAGCACAGGAATGGCAATGGGAGACCACGGAATCAAATAGGGAAGAAAAAGTCTCCTGGACTTAGATTATGTTGATGATTTAAGCATCCTAGATGAAAGTGTGAGCAAAATGAATGAAGTTTTAGAGGTTTTGCGTGTTCAGGGCGCTAGAATATGTTTGAAAATTAATGTTATAAAGACTAAGTCACTAAGGCTAGGAATAAGTGAAGATGGAAAGGTGACGTTGGATAATGAAAATATTGATCAGGTGGGCAGCTTCACTTACCTTGGTAGTATTATTAGTAAAGATAAAAGGGAAATTTAAGGGAAATTATATAATATAATTTTATATTTTTTTTCAAGATGGAAGATAAAAGATGTATTTTTATTTCTTTGTTTTTTTCCCAGGGGTTATAGTATTAAACCAACAATTCTAGAAAGTCAGAAGATTGCTCATTTAAAAGAAAATTAAAAGTTCGAGTGTTCTTTTTAAGTAGCCACAACACAGTGCCGACGCAAAGTGTGATTTTCTGCTATCCAAATTTTTTAACTTTCCATGAGCATTCTGGTAAATATTGAAGAGGGTATAGGTAGGGGATGCGTAGGAGTTATAAAATGATTTGATAACCAAATTGGCCTGTTATAAAAAAAAAAAATCTGAAGAAACAAAGACCGAGAGTGAGATCTTTAAGGCCAACGAAAATACTGGACGAAAATATCGAATATTACGGGAGGACAACCACCTACCTCCCTTCATCAGCGCTACCAGAGACATTAGAAAAAAATGCCAAAAACCCTGAGGGCAAGGAGAAAACCCTGAGGGCAAGGATTATAAGTTATGCCCTGGGGGCATATAAGGTTTTTATTTAAATATTTGTCGTAGAAACTTGAAAAAGGGCTCTTTCGATTTGAAATTCAAAGGGCTAGTACCCTTTTTAATAGTTGAAAATGATTCGAGGGCACCTAACCCCCTCTCACGCCCACCTTTTCCCCCAACACAGCCTTTCAAAATTTTTGTATAGCCATTTTACTCAACGTAGTTGAAAGTTTTAGAAATTAGGTCTTTAAGGATGACAACCCGTCCCCCCACAACTCTCTGGGCAAGGGTTGTAAGTTATGCCCTGGGGGCATATAAAGTTTTTATTGAAAGGGTTGTCGTAGACACTTCAAAAGGGCTCATTCAATTGAAAATTTAAAGGGCTAGTGCCTTTTTTAATAATTGAAATTGATTGGTTAGCGACTAATGCCCCTCTCATGCCCACCATATTCCCAAACACATTGAATTAAAATTTTGAGAGATCGATTTTGTTCAACGTTGTTGAAAGTTCTGGAAAATAGGTCTTCTAGGATGATAACCCAATCAGAGCCCTCAGTGCAAGGGTTGTAAGTTATGCCCTGGGGCATATAAAGTGTTTATTGAAAGCGCTGTCGTAGAAACTTCAAAAGAGCTCATTCAATTGGAAATTAAAAGGGCTAGTGTCTTTTTTGATAGTTGAAAGGGATTAGATAGCAACTAAGGCCCCTCTCACGCCCACCATTTTCCAAAACACATCCAATCAAAATTTTGAGATATCCATTTTATTCAACGTAGTTGAACGTTTTGGAAATTAGTTCTTTTAGGATGATAACCCCATCAGAGTCCTCAGTGCAAGGGTTGTAAGTTATGCCCTGGGGGCATATAAGGTTTATATAGAATCGGTTTATATAGATCGCGCTCCCTAAGTAAAGAACGGGGACACTCGAGAACGAGACAAGAAACGGGGACTAAGTAAAGAGAAGAACACTCCCCCACAGTCCTCAGGGCAAGGGTTTTAAGATATGCCCCGGGGGCATATAAGTACGATGTTGGCACATTGTATTATTTATTAATTTTTCGTTTAGAGCAGGGCACTTCGCATCGAAGAAGTTGTCGTAGAAACTTCGAAAATCACTCATTCAATTGGAATTTGGAGTGGCTTGTGCCCTTTTTAATAGTCAAAAGTGATTGAAAGTTGACTAACATCCCTTCCACGCCCACCATTTCCCGAAACACATCCAATCAAAATTTTGATATTGCCATTTTGTCCAGCGTAGGTGATTTCCAGATAGAAATTATGTTTTTGAGGACAGTCCCCCTTAGAGCAAGCCCTTACGGCAGGGGTTGTAAGTTATGCCCTGGGGCATATAAGGTTTATTTTATAGAAGGTTTTGTCGTAGAAACTTTAAAAAAGGCTCATTCGATCGGAAATTCAAAGGGCTAGTACCCTTTTAAATAGTCGAAAGTGATTAGAGGGCAACTAACCAGCCTCTCACGTCCACCTTTTCTCCAAACATATCCAATCAAGACTTCGAGATGGCCAGTTTGTTCAACGTATTTTTACGTTCTGCAAATTAGGTATTTAAGGATGACAACCCTCCCACAGATCTCAGAGCAAGGGTTGTCTGTTGTGCCCTGGGGGCATATAAGGTTTTTGTAGAACCCGTTGTCGCAGAAACTTCAAAAAGGGCTCATTCGATTGGAAATTTAAATAGATAGTGCCCTTTTTAACAGTCGGAAGTGATCGGAAAGCAACTAACACCCCTTCCACGCCCACCATTTCCCCACACTCATCCAATAAAGCTTTTGAGATAGCCATTTTGTTCCACGCAGTTGAAAGATCTGAAAGTTATACCTTTGAGCAGGAAACTCCCGCCACAGTCATTAGGGCAAGGGTTTTAAGTTATGCAATGGCGTCATATAAGGTTTTTATTGAAATCTTTGTCGTAGAAACTCGAAAAAGGACTCGTTTGATTGGAAATTAAAAGGACTAGAGCCCTTTTAATAGTCAAAAGTGATTTGAGGGCAACTAACCCCCCTCTCACCCCCACCTTTTCCCCAAACAAATCCAATCAAAATTTTAGATAGTCATTTTGTTCAGGTTTTTATAGAAGGCATTGTCGTAGAAACTTCAAAACAGGCTCATTCGATTGGAAGTTCAAAGGGCTAGTGCCCTTTTTAATAGTCGAAAGTGATTTGAAGGCAACTAAACCCCCTCTCACGCCCACCATTTCTCCAAACACATCCAATCATTATCATAGGCAGCGCGCTAGCGCTGCCTAAGTCAAGTACGATTTTGGCACAATGTGTTTTTTTTTTCTCCATACCCGGGCACTTCGCATCAAAAAAGTTGCCGTAAAAACTTTGAAAAGGGCTCATTCGATTGGAAATTGGAGTAGCTAGTGCATTTTTTAATAATCGAAAGTGATTGGAGGGCAACTAGGCCCCCACCCCCATCATTCCCCCCAACACATCCAATCCAAAATTTGAGAGAGCCAATTTGTTCAGCGTAGTTGATTTCCAGATAGAAAATTTCTTTTTGAGGAGGACACTCCCCCCACAGTCTTCAGGGCAAGGGTTATAAATTATGCCCTGGGTTTATATAAGGTTTTTATTGAAATCTTTGTCGTAGACACTTGAAAAAGGGCTCATTCAATTGGAAATTCAAAAGGCTAGTGCACTTTTTAATAGTCGAAAGTGATTTGAAGGCAACTAACCCCCCTCTCACGCCCATCTTTTCTCAAAACACATCAATATTTTAGATGTCCATTTTGTTCACCGTAGTTGATTTCCAGATAGAAAATGTTTTTGAGGAGGACACACCCCACAACCCTCAGGGTAAGGGTTTTAAGTTATGCCCTGGGGGCATATAAGGTTTTTATAGAAGGCGTTGTCGTAGAAACTTCAAAACAGGCTCATTCGATTGGAAATTCAAAGGGCTAGTGCCCTTTTTAGTAGTTGAAAGTGATTTGAAGGCAACTAACCCACCTCTCACGCCCACCTTTTCTCCAAACACATCCAATCAATATCATAGGCAGCGCGCTAGCGCTACCCAAACAAAGAACGATATGGGCACAATTTGTTTTTTTTTGTTTGTTTTTTCTCCATACCCAGGCACTTCGTATCGAAATAGTTGCCGTAGAAACTTTGAAAAGGGCTCATTCGATTGAAAATTGGAGTGGCTATTGCCCTTTTTAATAGTCGAAAGTGATTGGAGGGCAACTAGCGCCCCCCCCCACCCATCATTCCCCCGAATACATCCAATCAAAAATTTGAGATAGCCATTTTGTTCAGCGTAGTTGATTTCCAGATAGAAAATATCTTTTTGAGGAGGACACTCCCCCACAACCCTCGGGGCAAGGGTTTTACGTTATGCCCTGAGGGTATACAAGAATAATGTTGGCACAATGCACCCTTTATTATTTTTTTTCCTTTAGAGAAGGGCACTTCATATGGAAGGGGTCGTCGTAGAGCCATCAAAAGGGGCTCCTTCGATTGGAAATCAAGAGTTCTAGGGCCCTTTTTAATAATCGAAAGTAATTGGAGGGCAACTAGCCCCCCCCCCCACACCCATCATTCCCCAAACACATCCAATCAAAATTTCGAGAAAGCCATTTTGTTCAGCGTAGTTTATTTCCAGATAGAAAATGTGTTTTTTAGGAGGACCACCCGCCCACAACCCCACAACTCTCAGGCCAAGGGTTTTAAGTTATGCCCTAGGGACATATAAGGTTTTTATAGAAAGTGTTGTCGTAGAAACTTCAAAACAGGCTCATTCGATTGGAAATTCGAAGGGCTAGTACCCTTTTTAATATTCGAAAGTGATTGGAGGGCAACTAGCCCCCACCCCCCACGCCCCTCATTCCCACAAACACATCCAATCAAAATTTCGAGAAAGCCATTTTGTTCAGCGTAGTTAATTTCCAGATAGAAAATGTGTTTTTGAGGAGGACCACCCGCCCACAACCCCACAACTCTCAGGGCAAGGGTTTTTAGTTATGCCCTAGGGACATATAAGGTTTTTATAGAAGGCGTTGTCGTAGAAACTTCAAAACAGGCTCATTCAATTGGAAATTCGAAGGGCTAGTACCCTTTTTAATATTCGAAAGTGATTGGAGGGCAACTAGCGCCCCCCCCCCATGCCCATCATTCCCACAAACACATCCAATCAAAAGTTTGACATAGCCATTTTGTTCAGCGTAGATGATTCCCAGATAGATAACATGTTTTTGAGAAGGACACTCCCTCAAAACCCTCAGGGCAGGGGTTTTAAGTTATGCCCTGGGGGCATATAAGTCTTTATAGAAGGCGTTGTCGTAGAAACTTCAAAAAAAGGCTCATTCGATTGGAAATTCAAAGGGCTAGTGCCCTTTTTAATAGTCGAAAGTGATTGGAGGGCAACTAGCCACCCCCCCCCCCCACGCCCATCATTCCCTCAAACACATCCAATCAAAATTTTGAGATATCCATTTTGTTCAGCGTAGTTGATTTCCAGATAGAAAATATGTTTTTAAGGAAGAAACTCCCCCACAATCCTCGTGGCAAGGGTTTTAAGTTATGCCCTGAGGGCATATAAGAACGATGTTGGCACAATGTACTATTTATTATTTTTTTCCTTTAGAGATGGGCACTTCATATGGAAGGGGTTCTTGTAGAAACTTTGTCGGGGATTCCTTTATCTTTAAATCCTGAGTTCGAGTGCCCTTTGAAATAATCGAAGGTTCTTTGAGGGCAACTAGCCCCCCCCCGCCCACCATTCTCATTAACATAATTCATCAAAATTTTGGGTTGGCTATTTGTGTCTTCGTATCCGATATTCATGTTGACAAAGTGCTTTTTTGAAGGACACTTCCCCAAAACCCTCAGGGCTAGGGTTTTAAGTTATGCCCTGGTGGCATATAGGAATTTTATAGAAGGCGTTGTTGTAAAAACTTCAAAACAGGCTCATTCGATTGGAAATTCGAAGGGCTAGTACCCTTTTTAATAGTCAAAAGTGATTGGAGGACAACAAGCCCCCCCACGCCCATTATTCCCCCAAACACATCCAATCAAAGTTTTTTAGATAGCCATTTTGTTCAGCGTAGTTGATTTTCAGATAGAAAATATGTTTTTGAGGAGGACACTCCCCCACTACCCTCAGGGCAAGGGTTTTAAGTTATGCCCTGGGGGTATATAAGGTTTTATAGAAGGTGTTGTCGTAGAAACTTCAAAAAATGCTCATTCGATTGGAAATTAAAAGGGCTAGTACCCTTTTTAATAGTCCAAAGTGATTGGAGGGCACCTAGGGCCCCCCCCCCCCACGCCCATCTTTTTCCCAAACACATCCAATCAAAATTTTGAGATAGCCATTTTGTTCAGCGTAGTTGATTTCCAGATATAAAATATGTTTTGAGGAGGAAGCTCCCCCACAGTCCTCAGGGCAAAGGTTTTATGTTATGCCCTGGGGGCATATAATGTTTTTAAAGAAGGCATTATCGTAGAAACTTCAAAAAAAGCTCATTCGATTGGAAATTCAAAGGGCTAGTACCCTTTTTAATAGTCGAAAGCGATTGGAGGACAACTAACCCCCTTCTCACGCCCACATTTTCCCCAAACACATCCAATAAAAATTTTGAGATAGCCATTTTGTTCAGCGTAGTTGATTTCCACATAGAAAATATATTTTCGAGGAGGACACTTCCCCACAACGCTAGTTAATGAAAAAATACAAATGAATGGGCATTGTCAGTTTAATATACATATAATGATACTTAGTAATCAAAGTGTTTATATTATTTGATTTATTAAAGTTTTAAAAGTAAAAACCTTTATATTTTTTCAGTAAAGTGGAAATTTTGTTCTGGTCTCGGGAAGGCATAGGGGTTTTGCGCCCAACTTATGTTGATTTCTGCTCGTTTTGAGTTTGACTCGGTTAATTATTAGAATTTCTGTTCGTTTTGAATTTCAATTATTTATCGATGCTGATTTGTGGTAGTTTCACGCTTGGTAGATTATTCGATTTTATTTTTGCTAATTTTTTTTTTAATGGAGTTCTTTACTTTCTTTGAAAAACCTATTTTGTGGAAAAAGTTTTTTTTAATTAATTTCCTATAAGAATCCATATTTTGGCTTACTATTTATATACAATTTTTTTTAAAAAATTGTCAATAATACACACCCTTTTGAAAATCTGGACGCACATATTATCCCTTGATTTAGTTTTACACACACTCATGATTCCCAGAAAAACAGCACTTAATACCCTTTCTAAACATGCATCTATGCTGTTTTGATAACCTGGATGCACTTGCACTTTTTGATTTAGTTCAATTGTAGGAGCAGGAGTTATAATAGTAGCAGCCGTATAAGTTTAAACTTAATTTCCTCAGTAGTTCTCGATATTGTCGAGACGCCTTATTGACAACCAGCATACGCATAGTGCCTTTTGATTAAGTTTTAAAGCAACATAAATTTTCCGTGAAAGTTCCTACTTTATACCCTATTCTTGCCTAGATATTTAGACAACTTGGACAAACTAACGCTATCTTGATTTAGTTCAATAGTAGCATTTATAATAGCGGTAGTAGTAGAAGATGAAGGAGCAATTTTGCTCCTTCATACTACTTTTAAGTAGTATTGCTGGTACACCCTTTGATGATCTGCATGCTCATAGTGTGTTTTGATTTAATTCAACAACCCCTTAAATACTCCCTGAAAACTTCACCTTAATACCCTTAGCTTCAGTAGTAGTAATAGTTTTAGTAGTACCATTAGTAGCAGCCTAACCATGGCACCTTTTGTTTTTATAAAATCCTCCTCAACACCAGCTGAAAGATTCAACTTAATTCTGTAACAGTTTCTGGGGCCTTGCTGATACATCCTTTTGACGATCTACATACATAAAAAAGTGTTTTGATTAACTTCAACGCTACCTCAGCTCAGTCTAAAATTTTTATCTCGATCCTTTTAGCTTTGGTAGCAATATTAGTGGTAGCAGTAGTAATAATAGGCCTAGTAGTATTAGCAGTAGTAGAGTTAGTAGTAGTACCATGTAAATATTGCTTTTTGGTTAGTAAAACATCCTTTACAACAAGCCCTGTAAGTTTCAATTTCATATCCCAAGCCGTTCTTAAGATATTACTGATACACCCTTTTGACAACCTGCATGCACACAGTGTTTTGATTCAGTTCAACTTCCCAGTTAATATTTCCTGAAATATTCAGCTTTATTGCATAAGCCTTAGTTGTAACAGCAGTCACAGTAATAATAGTAGGTGTATTACTGGTAGAAGTAGTTGTAAGCTTAGTGGCTGTAGTAAAATGTTGCCTTTTGGTCATTTAAAAATCCCCCTCATCAGACCCTGACATTTTCAACTTAATGCTATAGGTCCTTGCTATAATATTGCCAATATACCGTTTTGATAACCTGTTTGCCCATGGTATGTTTTAATCTAGTTCCCCCCTCTTCCCCTTCAAGATTCTCTAAAATTTTCATCTTGATGCTATTAGCCTTAGTGTTAGTTACAATAGAAGTAGTAGTTGGAGTAGCAGTAGTAGCTTAGCAGTATTAGAAGAAGCGTGCACAATTTGCCTTTTGCTCAAATTATCTTCCTCCTAAGAATTTACAGAAAGCTCCAACTTAATACCCTAAGCGATTCCTGAAAAGCACCCTTTTGCAAACCTGCATGCAATTAGTCTTTTGATTTAGTTCAACTTTTTCCTCAACATTCCCTCAAATATTCATCTTCATACACTCTTCATAGCCTTAGTAGTGCTAGTATGATATTGGTAGTAAAATTAGGAGTAGTAGCAGTAGTCATGTTGTATTAGTAGTAGTACAAACAGTGGTAGCAGTAGCATTACTAGCAGTAGTAGTATGGACACATTGCCGGTTGGTTCGTTGATAATCCCCCTCGTCATGCCCTGGAAGCTTCAGCTTGACGTGGTAAGGCGTTCCCAATACATACGCACTTCTGGCAATCTGTAGTATGTTCTGATTTATTTAAACTTTCGCCTCAACATTTTCTCAAGTTTTCATCTCAATATCCTCAGCCTTAGTAGTAATCACTACAGAAGCAGTAGAAGTAGTAGCAGCAGTAGCATGAAAATATTGCCTTTATAGCCGATTGATCATCCCCTTTATCATTCCCTGAAAGCTCCAACTTAACACCCTCACTCATTCTTGGGTTACGTCCTTTACGACAACCTGCATGGACACAACATGTTTTGATTTAGTTCAACACTCTCCTCAAAATTCTCTGAAAACTGCACTTGAATGCCCTTCACCTTTTTGAACACCAAAGGTCAAACATGCTCCCCTTTCCTAATAACAAATAATGTATGTAAAAAATTGGTGGATTGCATAACTTGTAGCCCTTGCTTCGCAGGCTCTGGGGGGCTGACATTTCCAGAGACACAGTTATTGGACCTTTCAACTATGCTCAATGAAATTGCTGTCTCAAAATTTTTATTGGATGTGTTTAAGAGAAAAAAGGGGATTGGAGGTAAAATCACTTTTGATTCTTAAAAGGGGTACTAAAACTTCCAATTTCAAATCAAATGAGCTGCTTCCAAAATTTCTACAGTTCCGTCTATGCAATGTGCCTTGGTGAAAAAAATAAAGAAATAAAATAAATACTACGTTGTGCACACTTCGCTCTTTACTTTGGTCACCTTTTGTTAGTCCAATATCCCCACAGCAAGCCCAGAAATTCTTAAATTCATGCTTCTAGCCGTTCTCAAGATAATGTTGATATGGACTTTTGACAATCTACATGCACAGAGCATGTTTTGATTCTTTTCAACTTCCTCATTGATGTTCCCTGAAATTTTCACCTTTATACCCTTAACCTTAGTTGTAGCAGTAGTTACAGCAGCAGTAGGAATAGTATTAGCAGTAGTACTAACAGTAGTAGCACTAGTGGTAGTAGTAGGAGTAGTATGCACATTTTGCCTTTTGGTCAGTTGAACACCCCCCTCCTAAAGCCCTGGAAGTTTCAACTTCATAGAGTCAGCCGTTGCTGTGATGTTGTAGATATGCCCTTTTAATAAGCTGTAACTTATTTACGTAAACAGTTCCTGGGGCATGTCCTTTTGACAACATGCATGCTCATAGTGTGTTTTGAATAAGTTCAATGTCTCTCTTAGCATTTCCGGAATTTTTCATCTTAATACTCTTGGCCTTAGTAGTGGTTGCAATAGAAGCGGTTACTGGAGAAGTATTAGTAGTAGTTGCAGCAGTGTTAATAGTAGCGTGCATATATTGGTCAACTGTCTTCCCCCAAAGCATTCCCTGAAAGTTACAACTTAATACCCTAAGCTATTCTTCAGATATGCTCTTTCGACAACCTGCACGCACATTTTCCACCTCAATATTCTCTTTATTTTTTTTTACCTGTATGCTCTTGCCCTTATTAGTACTAGAATTATTAGTCCCTTATTAGTTACCTCCCGGGAAGTTATGATGTTGGAAGACTCCAGGATGAGAATTTGAGGGAAATTTTCCAGGAACAGTCGAAACCTAAACTTCAGAGTTTAAAATTTGATAATGTGGAAGATGGTTGGAATAATTTTAGAAAAATAATTTGTGAAGTTGATGAAGGTGTCTTAGGGAAGAAAGCTAGAACTGCAGCTAAGAATATCAGTGAAAAAGCTTTATGTTTAATAGAAAGGAGAAAGGACTTGTACAAGAATTATCTGAGTGATAGGTCACATGAAAACAAAAGGAATGTAAGGAAAGTGGAGAAAGCATTAAAATATGAACTAAGGAGGTTTGAAGAGGAGGCCACGGATAAAATTGCCGAGGATCTGGAAGATGCAGCTAGACGACATAATAGTAAAATATTGTACTGGCATGCTAATAAATTGAGAGGGAGTAGTCAATCCGGACTTGACCCAGTTAAAGACAGGAATGGGTCCACAATTAGCGATAAGGAAACAACTAGAGAGATGGGCCGAACATTTTGAGAATTTGCTTGACCGAGATAGAGGTGCAGGAAAAGATGTAGAGGAAAATGAAATTGTTTGTGATACTTTGGATGTGAAGGAAGATTTGTTTTGTGAGGAAGAATTAGCGAGAATACTAAAAGAATTAAAAAATAATAAGGCTCCAGATGCTGATAGGGTGGTAAATGAGTTTATTAAATATGGTGGCTCTTAGGTTAGAAATAAGTTACTGAAGATTATGAATATGATTTTTGAAAAAGGGGAAGTACCTAACGATTTTAGGAAAACCTTAATTAAGCCATTTTATTAGAAAGGTGATAAAAGTGAGTGTGGTAATTATCGAGGCATTAGTCTAGTCTCTGTAGGTAGTAAATTACTTAGTTATATGATACTTTTTAGACTAAGAGATGCCGTAGACAAAGTTTTAAGAGAAGAGCAGTGCGGTTTTAGAAAAGGTAGAGGATGTGTCGACCAAATTTTCACTCTTAGGCTAATAATTGAGAAGTGCCTGAGTTGTCAAACGCCTTTGGTCCTCAGTTTTATAGATTATGAACAAGCGTTCGATTCTGTTGATAGAAGAGCTTTAGTAAAGGTTTTATCCCTGTATGGTATACCAGACAAATACATTAAAGTGATTAGTGCTATGAACGAGAATAACACTGCTGCGGTTAAAGTAGGAAATGAGGTTAGCAGCTGGTTTTGTGTTAAATCAGGAGTTAAGCAGGGTTGTGTTCTATCCCCCTTTATATGGATTATGTTGATGAACTTTGTCTTAAGGAGCACAGGAAAGGCAATGGGAGACCACGGAATCAAATAGGGAAGAAAAAGTCTCCTGGACTTAGATTATGTTGATGATTTAAGCATCCTAGATGAAAGTGTGAGCAAAATGAATGAAGTTTTAGAGGTTTTGCGAGTTCAGGGCGCTAGAATAGGTTTGAAAATTAATGTTAAAAATACTAAGTCACTAAGGCTAAGGATAAGTGAAGATGAAGAGGTGACGTTGGATAATGAAAAAATTGATCGGGTGGGCAGCTTCACTTACCTTGGTAGTATTATTAGTAAAGACGGTGGGAGCAGTGAAAATGTTAAAAGTAGAATAGCCAAGGCTCAGGGTGTTTTCTCACATTTAAAAAAAGTTTGGCAGAACAGGAAGATAAGTCTGCAAACCAAGATTAGAATATTAGAAGGTACAGTGATGACAGTGGTCAAATATGGCTCTGAAGCATGGGCACTCAGAAAAGCGGATGAAGCTTTGCTAGATGTTTTCCAGAGAAATTCCTTAAGGATTGTTCTGGGTACCCGGCTGACTGACCGTATTTAAAATAATAGGCTATACGAAAAATGTGGTTCAATACCACTCTCTAGGGCTATAATAAAAGATAGGTTGAGGTGGCTAGGGTACGTTGTGCCGATGAAGGATCACACATTGCCGGAGATTGTCCTTTTCGGCCAACCATCTAGAGCTAAAGGGAAAGCAGGTCGTCCTCGTCTGGGGTGGGAGGACGTCATAAAAAAAGATTTAAGGGAAATGGGAACTTCGTGGGCGGGTGTAAAAACTGAGGCATTAAATAGATTGGAATGGAGGAGGAGCATGCGTAGCTGTGTTGGCCTCAGTCAGCTTGGTGCTGCGTTGACTTGTTAGTAGTAGTAGTTGTATCACAGTAGTAGTAGTAGCATATTAGTAGTAGAAGTAGGAGCAGCAGCAGTAGTTGTGTTGTATTAGTTGTAGCAGCAACAGTAGTTTCAGCTGTATTAGTAGCTCACATATGGCCTTTTAGTCATTCGAACATCCGCCTCGTGATGCCCTGGGAGTTTCAGCTTAATACAGCAAGTTGTTCATAAAATATTGCTGATACGCCTTTTTGACAATCTGTATGCACATAGTATGTTTTGATTTAGTTCTTCTTTATCCTCAATATTCATTCATTATCACATCCATACCCTCAGCCTTAGTAGTAATCGCAACAGAAGCAGTAGTTGTAGTAGCAGTAGTACTAGTGGTAGTAGTAGGAGTAGTAGTAACGGGCAAATATTGCCTTTTTGGTCAACTGCTTAACTCCCTCACCATTTCCTTAAAGTTCCAACTTAATACTCTCGGTCATTCCTGATATTTGCCCTTTTGAAAACCAGTATGCAAATAAAATGTTTTAATTTAGTCCAACACTTGGTAGGTAACTAGGTAGGTAACACACTTCCCTTAACATTATCTGAAAGTTTCACCTGAATCCCTTGGTCTCTTTGAATACTAAAGGTCAAACATGCCTCTTTTCCAATAAAAAATATTGTATGTAAACAATGGGCAAATGGCATAATTTACAGCCCTTGCCCCGAGGGCTATGAGGGTGGGGGGGATGACATCCCAGGAGACACAGTTTCTGGATCTTTCAACTTTATTCAACAAATTTCTATCTCAAAATTTTGATTGGAGGTGTTTTGGAACTATATGGGCGTGGGAGGGGGGCCGATTGCCCTCCAATCACTTTTTACCCTTAAAAAGGACACTAGAACTTTCAAGTTCCAGGCGTATGAGCTTCTTCCGAAGTTTCTAAGACAATTCCTTCTGTACAAAGTGCCTTGGTGAAAAAAATATATGCCCATATCGCTCCTTACTTAGGCGGCGCAATAGCACTGCCTATGACAGCACTATTACAGTGCTTATGATTCCAAATTTATAAAATAGATCAAATTTAAAGTTACCCATCAAAAGCTACGAGCCTGGAAAAACTCACCAGATTTTTAAAAAAGGCGGAAAAGACTCCAAAGCAAAATGATCTTGAGGAACAGTAAACTATCAAATTCAGCATCTCAGAGAACCCTTTTGTAGAGGTTTCAAGCTCTCATCTAGATATAATATAATTTCATATTTTTTTCCAAGATGGAAGATAAAAGATGTATTTTTATTTCTTTGTTTTTTCCCCAGGGGTTATAGTATTAAACCAACAATTCTAGAAAGTCAGAAGATTGCTCATTTAAAAGAAAATTAAAAGTTCGAGTGTTCTTTTTAAGTAGCCACAACACAGTGCCGACGCAAAGTGTGATTTTCTGCTATCCAAATTTTTTAACTTTCCATGAGCATTCTGGTAAATATTGAAGAGGGTATAGGTAGGGGATGCGTAGGAGTTATGAAATGATTTGATAACCAAATTGGCCTGTTATAAAAAAAAAAAAAAAATCTGAAGAAACAAAGACCGAGAGTGAGATCTTTAAGGCCAACGAAAATACTGGACGAAAATATCGAATATTACGGGAGGACAACCACCTACCTCCCTTCATCAGCGCTACCAGAGACATTAGAAAAAAATGCCAAAAAATGTGACTGAGACAACTCAGATAAAACCAAACTGATCAAAACCGAACAAAGAGTCAAAAAAAAAAAAAAAAAAAAAAAAAAAATCGGAAGGATAAAATATCTAAAACTAAACAACGTGAAAAGCCAATCAAAAGACAACAAATGAAGTCTAAAATAGCTCAACAATAATATATACGATTAGTAAAATCCAAAGCTCTCATTCGGTACAGGTGTATGATTGATTGGTAATTTTTTTTTATTCGCCATGCAAGCGAATGCAATTAATTACCTAGGGAAGCTAGGTCACATGTCGCCTAATTTGAATCAGTGCTTATTGTGCGCAAGCTCTTTCAGATCTGAGGGGTTGGGGGCACGTGTCATTTTGTGAATACAAAAGTGATGCAGGATTTATCTCCCAGATGAATAAACTATCAAAGATTTATATCAGGGATGAATACAATTTCTCTGACAGCGCAAAAGAAGGGAGGCGGTTATCCTCCCGGAACATTCGTTGCTTTTGGTCCGATATTTTCAATGGTTTTAGCAAAACAATTCTCGATCTTTATTTCTTTAAATCTGTGTTCGAGTTACAAATTAATCTCTAATCTCCTTTCATTTTGATTAAGCCTGAATATAGGTGAAGCGAGGCGATAACTTTATTCTTATTGCAGAAAAATGTTTTCTTTATAGCCTAAAATATTACAATCATATGCTTGCCGGCACACAAGGCGGAACATTGAGGGACATCTTTCATGTTGTCGGGGATTTCTCACGAGGGGGGAGGGATAAGTATAACCATAAACTTATTTCATCGACGTTCAAATAGAAACATTGAGTTTGGGTTTATTTTTTATACATTAAACAGTTATGTGGCAACGAACTGCAAGCAAGGTGTGATTCGTACTTATAGTAACTATAACTTTAAAATATTGTTTTGAAGAATAATAGATATTATAAAAATCCAATTTCCAGGGTTTTTTCAAAGACATAAAATTCTTTAAGCTTAAAGCCACTCAACAGAAGTTACGAACTTGAAAAAATCTACTCTATTTCTGAGGGCACTAGTCCCAATCAAATCTTGCATACTTCTAAGCATGATTTGAAAAAAAGATAAGAGATTAAATGCAAAAGTTTTTTTTTCAATTTAAAATGAGGAACGACGTTAAAACCTAAAATGAACAGAAATCATTCCCGATTTGAGGACTACCCCCTTCTCAATCCCCCATTCTTTACACTAAAGTTTTATCTTAAAGCAGTCGTTTTAAAGGAATTTGGACAAAGGTGAATCTTTCGTGCAAAGAGCTAATGGTCTAGGAGGGGCATCCCCCCCTCATATATGGAATAATTTATGTTCGTTTAAGTTTTAATGTCGTTCCTTTATTTTTTTTGTTAATATCTAATTTGAATAAGATGTGGTTTAGCTACATGCGATAAATGAATAAATAGCTTCTAGAATCTTCTTTACTAAGGTTTTAAGTTTCTTTTGTATACATATACATTTACTAAAATATTTAATGTAAGTAAATGACTGATATCTTAGATCCATAGTTTCATAAATTGTAAAGGAAAAAAAATACTTACTGCTATCAGCAAGCCCTATGTAAAAGAAAACTGATCCTAGTTGATTGAGACCCAGAAGGCATAAGTACTGAAAGAGAAATAAATATTACCATTTATAATATTTAGTTCTTAACTTAAGTATAATTATGTTATGGATAATGTTCGTAAAACACAATTTGTCATAAGTAACATAATTACAGTATTTTACAGGAGTGAAGAAATAATTGCTTGAAACTTTTCAAGGGAATAGTATTTTCTTCGAGGACGTTATTACTGTAAGAAGTGTTAGGACACCGAAGAAGGTAGCCCACACGTAATTATATAAACAAGAGAACTTGCCTATAGTCTACTGCTACGGGCTAGCACCTCTAGCTTACTTCTGCGCGGCCGCATATCGGAGCGTTAAAAAACCAGTGCTCTGGTATTCCCTGTCTCTACGTATACAGCTACCGAGCCGCGGGACCACAAACTCAGGGTGAACCAATAAATTCCGCCAAATCTCCAAACCTAACTCAGGTAAAGGAAAGACAACTTTAATAATACCTAAAATAAAAAATAACCTAAGATAATAAAAATACTCACATATATTTTTCTCAGCAGCAGATACAAGACTAACTAAAAAATGCTAAAATTATACACGGAGATAATTGCACGCGTTCGCAGGGTGAAGAGGACTCGGATAATCAGAGAATAGTGAAACGAGCAGGACCTTTATCACCAAATTCACCCATTTTAATTCCACGCTCTGAAACCGTGAACTTATTTTTGCCAAAATAACTTGCAGTGATATGACTTAAGCGTTGTCAGACGGAAAAAATCTAATAATCAAGCATTAATGTTAAAATAGAATGAAAAGAAGAAGAATCTTGATACAATCAAGGGATTTTAAAGAACATCAGAAAAGAAAAAGCAAACTTGTATAAAAAAGGAAAGGATATTTATCGGATACTCAAGTGGGTGTCCTGTGTGACACCCAGCAGACATAATTTAGGAAATCAGTAAAAAAAAGAGTGTATCAGCAAAACTTGGTATATAGATATTGAGCTAGAGGCATTGACCGTTTTTCATCTCAACTATATGCAATCATCCCTCTCGCCTATACAGTACATACACCTTAGGAAAAAGCCCGTTAGCACAATCTTTATCTCTTTCCAACTTATTTTTGAACAAATATACGAGCCAGTTCCTTTGATCTTCAGCACAAGAATTCCCTGAAATTGTTTTTAAGTACAACAGTGAAAATTGATACTGTACAAAAATCAAATATAGTGCAATGCTAACGCTCATGTCAATTCCCTAGTATTGACGACAGTGAGAAAATGTCTAAAAAACAAGCTATTATGGGCGTCAGATTGTGCTCTTTTTTCAAATTCAAATATATATTGTCGGATCTCATGTAATGTCTGATTTTGACAACAACATCCTAATAAAAAAGAAAGCATATACAGAAAAAGAAAGCAAAAAGAAAGCATATACAAAGGTCACCAGACTAGCAAGGAAATCTTTTAGCACATACTATTTATTTAAAATAAGAAAATGAATAAAAACCAAATTTGCAGTTTTTTTTCACACTATAATTTTGAAAAAATCTGTAAAAGGATCAGTCACTATCGCTTTCAATAATTGCCACTCTACGCTTTTTAGGAGCAGAAACTCTAGTATCATCATCACTATCCAAATCAGCCAAAGGTTCGCCTATATGCCTATTATTCTGTTGCAATTTAGAACTGCCTTCACTATTATCATCTACTACGACATAAGATACGACTGATTCTTCTGTTGCTGTAAGTTTTGTATCATCAAATTCTTGATTCTCAGTGCCACAATTGGATTCAAAAAGAGGTTCCACGACATGCCTTTCATAGGCTTTGGATTTAGGTCCAACTCCATTAGCTATTTCTATCGGAAGGGACTCAACTAACTCTTCAGCTCCTATTCGCTGCTCTTCCTCAAAATTAAAACTAGAATTTGCAGTTTCAGATGCAGCATCGTTTTGGCTGGTTGAATCATTGGCATTGACTTGAATCGGCTTTTCAATGTGAGCAGAGGTTGACGCCAAGCCCGCACTGGCTGCTACACTGAGTTCGGATGAACCCTGCTTAGCTTTCAGCCTTTCAACAGCTTTCCTTCTATTTTCTTCAATTTTTCTTCGCAGCTCTTCCCTCATTACCTGAAAAGTTACAATATTAATAATAAAAACCTGTATAAAAACAAAACATTAGCTGAAAATGAAATCTTACGACATCTCTCGTTAAAATACAAGATAAAATAAGCTTTTGCGATGTCTCTTAGTAAAATAGAAGATAAAATAATACTTTATTCAGAAAAAAAATATTACGAATAACAGAATATTCAAATTCAGGTTTCGTGTCGCAACAGCTTAAAACACTAAATTAGCAAATTTTTTAGCAGCTAAAATTTTAAATTTTAACGCAGCTTTTTTTCTTCTTTTTTTCAGCTTGAAAGGGAGACATCAAAACAAAGAGAAAGAGGTTAATTAAAATAATGTTTGAATAAAATTTTTGTTTAAGAAGCTGGGCGATAAAAGAACAGGCTTACACGCAGCAAAGGGCAATTTTGATCGAGTGAGGATGGATAAAGTTTTTCCATTACCCCCCCCCCCCGCCCAAACAGACAAGAATCAAACGAAAAATATAGGAAAACATTAAAGGCTGTAATCATTTTAACATCTGTTTTGGGGGAGGGCTATCCCCAGCAAAACTTATCGGATATATTTAAGTTAGAATCAAAACACGGTAACAAAGAGAGACCTTGACTTCAGCAGAAAGATATAAAAGTGATCTATCTGCATAATGAAAAGTGGGAAAAATTGATCGCGTCCGATAATTCGTAATTATCAAAACAAAAGCAAATGTTCACCTTTTCATTTCTTTATATGGATGTCACCTTCTTTATAAATGGTTCTTAAGGACCATGCCCGAGTGTGTAAGGAGGGATAATTTAAGACGTTGGGCTCTTTTACGCGTACCATGCAGTAAGAGGCATCTTTAATTCTAACTATGAAAAGGCATCATTTTCAAATAAGTATGTTTATTTACTTATGATCCAGATACAATTCTAAAAATTTTTTTAGTCCTTTTGCTATTTTACCAAATGACGAGACAACTTATTTCAATTTTCTCTTCATAATCTATGATGACTAGACTAAAATTAATAATAGCAAACGATTTCTGTTTAACAAATTTTAAGAAACAGTCAAATTCCAGTATTTAATTTTCTTTTTAATTTTAGGAAGCGAAAAGATTAAAATCTTGTAAAATTCAATGGATGGGCATTGTATTTTCAGACTTTTTAGAGTCACAGTCTATAATCTAAGAGCCAGAGTACTCAGAACCGCAGTCTATAATTTAACGATAAACTCTGTATCTCAAGGTACAAAATTCCATGAAACCACATAATATTATACGGTAATATGTAAGAAAAATGAAAATAAAATGGACAATATAAATAAAAATGGACAATATATATAATGCTAATATGTACCAGAAGTACTAAAACAACATCAAATAATACACTAAAGAACAAATAATGTATAACATAAACATACAAAATCTAAAGAGGATTAACTAAAATGGGTTGCTTGTTTTTTTCTCTGGTTGCCTGAGCCTAGCCTACTATAGGTGGTATTTATTGAAAGAAAGAAGAAGGGGGTAGACTATTATAAATCATCACGTCTACAATTGAAGCAGCCTGTTTGAATATGCAACTATATAGACTAGGTAATAAAGTCTGCAGGCAAGTTCAACAAGGCTAACTGTCCTTTTGGTTTTGTTTTCTCTATACGTTTCACACAGAAAAATCTCATCACCTAGTTTTATCGACCTGTGTATTGATAATTTCAATGCCTGAATGAATCAAAGTAAGCAAATTTATAAAGCCCATACGACTGTGTAAGGGAAAGCTGTTTAAACGATTTACCAAGAACAGCAAAAACCTATAATAATGAAAAGGTAAGAACAGACAATCCAGCCTGGGCTAAACGAATAGCAAGATGTATTCGAATATTTCGGAAGAAGAAATAGCAAAATATTTAAATAAGGTAGGAGCTTCACAAGCGGGCAGTCTACACAGCAATGTCGTATTTTGGCAGCTCAGTACTGCGATGAGTTATTAGTAGCAGTAGTAAGAGTAGAAAAGCTCCAAGCTTTGAACAAGTTGTATGGGCATTAATTATGACAAAGACCACACTATCTTTCCATCATACAGAAAAAGAGAAGATAATGAGGAAATTTGTGAAGACAGTGGATATCAAAATAGTACAATCTATTCGAATATTTCGGCTATATATTTAACACCTGTCATCAGCAGAATACACTACAGAACAAATAAAAAGAAAACAAACTTACTCAAAAAGTCACAGAAATAATACAATTTTTTCAACTAAAATCATAAAATGGATTCCTTTAAAAGATTCCAGGTTCTCACCTTACATTGTTCAACCAAGACTGACAAAACAAAAGAGTTATTCATTCAAGCTACATGATTTGATTAACAATTCTGACTATTCCTTATTGCAATATTTCAAGCCTAACCATCCTCCACAGGCTAAGAGAGGCGTGGTAATGTCTCTTGTGGATGGAGTACTTAATATATGTTCAAAGCCGTATATTCAAAAAGAATTGGATTTTATTAAAGACATACTTTTTTTCAATGGTTACCTTATTTATGCCATTAATACTGTTATTGTTCAAAGAATAAATTTACATTATCATAAGGCCCTAAGTTCCATACCTGTAGATGATTTGAACAAAGCCACAAACCTGATTTACCTGCCTAACATTCCAAAAATTACTTCAAAACTGAAAAAAAGCTTCAGTTACTTCAAAACTGAAAAAATTTATCTGTTGTCTTAAAACCTAACTTACTTGACATGAATCTTCTCAATTCTGATTATGATAAAACCCAGTTATTCCTCAAAAAGGAGTATATCAAATACCGTGTAGCTGTGGAAATTACTCCTCAAAGAGGAGTATATCAAATACCGTGTAGCTGTGGAAATTATTATGTTGGTAGAACATCAAAGTTACAGCAGCACAAAGAAAGTAGAAAAAAAACCTTAAAATCTAATGATAGCTCAGCATCTTTTGATTCAGCTTTAAGCAACTATATTTTCGATAATCCGAACCATTCTGTGTTATTCGACGAAACAATTCTAACTAGAAATGACCTAGGATTCAAACAAATTGTCCATGAAGCAATTGAAATCAAGCGAAAACTAAATAACAATACATCCATAAATAGAGACCTGGGTGAGTACACACTAAACCCTATGTACACAAAATTAATTACAGAAAACAGTTTAATACACGATAAAATAAAATTAGGAGTCAATCAAAATAAATATTAGGAGCCAGCAGAAAGAGCAAAAGTTGTAATAAGAAATTGTTCCAATTTTTAGTCAAACCAGGTTTTGTTCTGTCAATATTGGCTGAACCTATGTAAGGGGAGGAAGCATAGACTTTAAAAGAGACTTATTCTATGATTTTAGTTAAAAAAATTTGTTTTTTTGATGTGATTTTTTGACTATTTTTGTTTTCTTTTTATTTGTTTTACTTTGAATTTAAATGATGACGTCTGTTGAATTTACAACCGAAATATTCGAATAGATTGTACTACCATGTTATTCACTATCTTCAAAATTTTCCTGATTATCTCTCCTTTTTGTATGTATGAATATTTCCCCTTTCTTTTGGTTTCAATAAACTGAAATAACTCACACAGACAGTTGGAACACATCACCGCCTTCCATTTATAAATAGAGTGAAGATATAGAAGTATATGACAGGGCTAAAATTTAAGTTAAGACAGTGAATAAAATAAACAAAAAGCCCGAATTCTTCAGATCCTAAACCCATTGTTAACTAAGGAAAAAAAAAAAAAAAAAAAAAAAAAAAAAAAAAAAAAAAAACGAACGAAAGACTAAGATATAGAATAGTATAACATAAAAGATGAAAAACTAACACTTGCAGGAAAAAAAAAGAAGATTGATGCCTGAAAAATTTGTATAGTTGTTTTCCGAAAGTACTGAACACTCCTCCTAATGATAACATACTTAACACAAATCCAGTTCAAAATGATATTACAATTTAAACTGAATATATAATAATACACATGTCCAACAGAATGAATATGTTTATCACTTCTGATAGGAAATTAAAGCAAAATGAAATAATTTTCTATATGAAAATCTTTCACACAGGCTACGACAATTGGAGTTAATTCAAGCAAGAAAAGGTTAAAGACAGTTTGATTTATATTTTTTTTTTAGAAAGGAATATATTTTTTCGCTAGGTACCCTGGCGGAATCCCTTTTGCTTCTGAAATTTGCATTTTTATTTTCAATTTTTGTTGTATCATACCTTTAAAAAGTTAATCCTAACTGTTTCCGCATATTTTTCCTGAATCTAAAGTTTCTTTTAAAAGTTTAGCTTTATAAGGAATTGTAACATTTTTTTTCTCATTTAACTATTGTATGGAAATCAATTTTTTTATCTGTCTAAATCCCTATAATTCAAAAACAAGCAAAAATTTCTTATATCAATAATATTAAAAAATATAATGTGATTTAGAAATCATAAACTTCTCCATGGTTGAGCCCTTCTCTTTCTTGAAATGAAGTCTTAACCATGCCCTGACTGTAGAGTCAAAGAGTTTACAACTCCAAGCAAGTTTTCTGTTGCATGAGACTATTTTATTTTGCACTGGATAACTTGGAGCACCAGAATTATCCTATAAAAATCTACTGAATCAGAAAGACAATTCTACGAATAAAAAACAGCGAAGAAATTACCGGCTTGGGAGTAGGCTTTCCTATCTCCTCCAAGCTAGCATATTCAGAAACAGATGGCATCCTTTCTCCATCAAGTAAATGGTCAAATAAAGCATCTGAGCTCAAAGGTGGTGGTTCAGTGACATCTTCAGTGTCTTCAACTATTTCTTGAGCATGGGAGGGAATGTCTAAGCCAAGGCGAATTCTATGCAGTTGAGACTAAAACAAAAGACAAGAGTTATTTTAAGATTGGGACACGGCTGAAAATGGTCAATTAGCTTGTAGCACTCAAATACTAAAAATAGTTTTAGTCTAATATCATACAATTCAGAGTGGCACGCGGCCAAAACTTATCATATCGTTTTTACTGGATAAGAACTTAATATCTTAATATGAGCGTTTTATCCACTCAAATGCCTTTTTTGCATTTCTGGAGGATTTCCAAAAACACCCCTGAGCGGGATATGAGTCTTCAGGTATATCTCGAGGGACTATTAAAGACAGGTAAGGAGTCATTATATGAGGTTGAGAATACACACTCAGTTCTTTGTGCAGGACTGGGACAAATCGCATATAATCCTATGTTTATTTATTTTAGCGCTTTTATAAGGCCTTTTCAATAAATTAGATTCGCAAATGGATTGCAAAAAAATCAAGTAAATATAAAAAAAAATCACACTTATGAACAATCTTATTGCCCCGCTTATGCTAAATCTTGATGGTAAAAATTTGGGAGTTCCAAAATTTCATGTGCAGATATTGAGTTACGTTTTGGCTGTTTTTTTCTTGGCCCTGAACAGTGATATAATAGCACATAGGCATTTAACTACAATTTAGTTGCATAATTAACATAGGAAGCAGTTCTTTATCTCTTTGAATTTCCTTTTACCGCCAAAATTTGGACAATTTCATTATTGGATTTTGGCTATTTCTTTAATTTTTTGGGGGGCTTTTTACTCTTTTTTTTACAGAATTACTTCCCCTTTCTAATTCATATATTGACATTTTTGGACATTTTCTAAAATTAAAGATTGTGTATACGAACAGCATTAAGTCTATAAACTTTTTAACTGAAACAATTTGGCGTTTCGCAACAATTGACTAAGGTGACATTATAGTGACATATAATCCTGACCTATATTTACTGACTTATATAAAAAGGATTATTTTTTATTTGCTGGTTATTTGGAAATATAATAGTAATTATAAGAAATATATGAATGTGATTAGAAAGATTATAAAGGAAATTGTCTTACTACGCAGGCAGAAGAGGGGCAGTTGCCCACCGCAAGAGCGGGTTTACCCGCCAAGAGGGACCTCTCTTAAACTGCGCAGGTTAGTTGAGCGGAAACCGAAGCTTCCCCTGCTTTGTAAGATATTTCCTGACGACCGATTGCTCACCCTCGATTATTCTCATTGGACTGTTTTCTCTGACGTGTTATTTGTCGTTCGGCCAGCCCACCTGCCACGTCTCTTGAACTTGTGCTATTTCATTCCTGTGGTGAAACGTACAGCCACAATAAAGAGTTAGTGTATAATCTATACACTACTATATGTATCTATTCGTACGCATAACTTTGTTATGCGTACGAATCAAGCAGGTAACAAGGCGGTAGATATAGTCATGACAGCTTGAGAATGCTGTTATAAACACCCAAAAACCACTGGATAAAATAATAAGAAAATAAACTTGTGACATGAATTTAATTATACAGTTAAGAAACAATTCTTTGGTTGACATCCAATGCTGCTGATTTTTTTGTCTTGTATTTACACTAATCCCCTTGCAATTTTTCAAGACCTTATTACGATTATTGACTTTGGGCTCATTTTTAGAGTGAAATTATAGTTTGAACTTTGAATCAATATTTGAATTTCCATAGTGTGTATTTGTTGAAAGATTCGCAAAGATGTCTTTTTTTTATTTCTAAGCCTTCGTTAGCCCAAATTCAGAAAGCCTCCGGATACTTTTGTTTCGGCTTTGACACAGCATGTTTTTCACCATCCTGACCATTTTGTACGGTTTGAGGAGGTTAAATCTATCTCTAACGATAGAGGCTTAAAACAATGCTAATCAAAGGCTTACACAAGCTGGGTGTGAGTAATTACGACGACCAAACTATCTTTCTATAATATAATACTACTACTACTACTACTGCAACTAACAACTCACTGCAGAACCAAGCCACTTGAGGCAGACACAGCTACACACACTCCTCTTCCATTACAATCTATTCAAAGCCTCCCTTAATTCTTTCCTTGCACATCCTTCCACCCCATTCGGCGACGACCTGGTTTCGCTTGGCCCTAGACGGTTAACCGACAAGGACAATCTATCATCCTTCATCCACAGAGCGTGTCCTAGCCGTCTCAACCATTCAATCATTATAGCCCTAGAAAGTGGGATTGAACCACCTTTTTCGTACCACCCGCAGGCAATTTCTCTGGAAAACATTTAGCAAATCCTTGCTTCAGAACCATACTTGATCACTGTCATCACTGTAGCTTCCAATATTTCTAATCTTGGTTCGCAGACTCATCTTCCTATTCTTCCAAACTTTTTCGACTGTGAAAAAACATCCTAAGCCTTGGCTAATTTACTTTAAAAATCGTCACTGCATCAACCATCTTTACTAATAATACTACCTAGGTAAGTGGAGCTGTCCGCTTGATCGATCTGCTCGTTATCCAACACCATCTCTTCACCTTCACTTGTTCCTAGTCTTAGTGACTTAGTCTTCTTAAGATTGGTTTTCAAACCTATTCTTGCACCCTGAGCTCGCAAAACCTCTAAAACTTCATTCATTTTGCTCACACTTTCATCTAGGATTACTCTTCCGAAATTTTAGCTTTAGATTAACCCCAGACACTACTAGATGGCAATGACACTACTAGAGATGAACACTCCTATATACCCCAGTGTCTTGTTTCGATCCTACCAGTCTTCGGTTTACAATAATATAATCAATAAGGTTAGCTGTCTTGGAGTCATGTGAATACCATGTTAACTTATGTGCCATTTTATGACCAAAATTGTATTGGTTACAGCTAGATTGTTAGACCTACAAAATTTAAGCAGTCTGTAACCATAACTGATTAGTTTTCCTATGCCAAATTTACCTAGGCTAGGTTACCATCTATTCCTATTCCTACTGACCTGGACATTAAAATCCCCTAATTAAAAATACCATATTTCTACCTGGGAGTCTCCATTAGTTGGTTCTACAGGGGTATATAGTACTATGACTGGTACCCTTCACTTTTTATAGCTTCGAAACCCAAACAAGACTTAGCAGCTTTCTTTATTCATCATGAGCCCTACTCCCTCCCTATGCACTCCATCCTTTCTGCCTTAGCAAGTAAATTCTATATCACCAAATTTTTTGTTTCCTACCCCTGAGATATGTTTCTGAAACTACTTACAGTCTAGTTATCCATATATATACAAACAGATGATTCCCTGAAATAAGGGATTATTTCAACTAACACTGGAATGCTGTTGCATACTGAAGATGAAGTAAAAGAAACTTGGAGCAATGATACTGACACTCATTAAAATTCCTATCCTTTTCACTATTGACTTTATAATCGACTCCGTCCGAAGTTTTTGTTTATTTATTTTTTCTTTTTGAGATTGACAGTAAGACTTTGCATGTCACTGTCGTAGTTGATGTAATAAGTTACAGTTTGTACTAACACCAAAAAACTAGGATCAGGGCAATTATAAATTCATTATTTTTACATATTTGCATATTCATATTTACAATACTAGTACTATTGGTATTATCATCAGATTCTGTCAGTATTATTATTACTGAAGGACGAGGTTAATTGAGACCCATTGATTGTACTTAACAGTGTTGCAAAGAAAATACGAAAGGGTAATATTCGTTTTTTCTATTATTTTATCAAATAAGATCTGTATGTGTAATGCCAGTTCGGCAGCGTTTCCTACGGATAGCCAATTGAGCAATAAAACTTAGTTCTTTAAAAAAAAAAAAGAAGAAAAATGAATCAGAGAAAGGACAGGAACACCTAGAAAACTATACTTGATTATAAACTTTTCACCCTGCCAATTCAGCTGAATTATATTTTTGATTTAACTCAAGACTGCTATTGTGGTTATCTTACTAGTGTCTCTGAGCCCCATAATGGTTGTGGCACTCCAGTCTCACAAAGCTTCATTTTCCTGCTGGAACTGGTGTTTTTCATAGGCAGCACAACAGCGCTGCCTAAGTAAAGAACGATTTTGGCACAATGTGTTATTTATTTGTTTGTTTTAGGCACCAGGGCACTTCGTATCAAAGGAGTTGTCCTAGAAACATCGAAAAGGTCTCATTCAATTGGAAATTGGAAGTGCTTGTGCCCTTTTTAATAGCCGAAAGACTGGAAGGCAACTAACACCCCTTCCACGTCCACCATTTCCCTAAGCACATCCAATCAAAATTTTGAGATAGCCATTTTGTTCAACGTAGTTGAAAGAACTGGAAAATATGTCTTTGAGGAGGAAACTCCCCCCACAGCCCTCAGGGCAAGGGTTGTAAAATATACCATGGGGGCATATCAGCTTTTTATGGAAAGCCTTGTCCTAGAAACTTCAACAAGGGCTCATTCGATTAGGAATTCAAAGGGCTAGTGCCCTTTTTAATAGTCGAAAGTGATTGGAAGGCAACTGACCCCCCTCTCACGCCCACCATTTCCCCAAACACATCCAATCAAAATCTTCAGATAGCCATTTTGTTCAACGCAGTTAAAAGTTCTGGAAATTAGGTCTTTGAGGATGAACCCCCCAAAGCCCTCAGAGCAAGGGTTAAGTTATGCCCTAGGGGAATATAAGGTTTTATAGAAAAAGTTGTTAAAACTTGAAAAAGGGCTCATTCGATTAGAAATTGAAAAGGCTAGTGCCCTTTTTCATAGTTGAAAGTGATTGGAGGGCAACTAACCCCCCTCTCACCGTCACCATTTCCACAACACATCCAATCAGTATTTTGGGATAGCCCTTTTGTTCAACGTAGTTGAAAGTTCTTGAAATAAGATCTTAGAGGATAACCCCATCAGAGCCCTCACGGCAAGGGTTGTAAGTTATGCCCTGGGGGCATATAAAGAATATTTTGTAGAAAAACGTCGTAGAAAATTCAAACAAGGGCTCATTTGATTGGAAGTTGAAAGGGATAGTGCCTTCTGAAGAGTCAAAAGTGATTGAAGGACAAGTAACCCCTCTTTCGTGCCCATCATTTCCCCAAACACATCCAATCAAAATTTTGAGATAGCCATTTTGGAGGGATGACAACCCCCCAAAGCCCTCAGGGCAAGGGTTGTAAGTTATGCCCTGGGGGCATAAAGGTTTTTATAGAAAGTGCTGTCGTAGAAACTTCAAAAAAGGATCATTCGATTGAAGATTGAAAGGGCTAGTGCCCTTTTAATAGTCGAAAGTGATTGGAGGGCAACTAACCCCCTCTCACGCCCACAATTTCCCCAAACACACCCAATCAAAATTTTGAGATAGCCATTTTGTTCAACGTAGTTGACAGGTCTGAAAATTAAGTCCTTGAGGATGATAAACCCCCCACACCCCTCAAGAAAGGGTTGTAAGTTATGCCCTGGGGGCATATAAGGTTTTTTATAGAAAGGGTTGTCATAGAAACTTCAAAAAAGGTTCATTCGATTAGAAATTGAAAGGGCTAGTGCCATTTTTAATAGTAGAAAGTGATTGGAGGGCAATAACCCCCTCTTACGCCCACCATTTCTCCAAATACATCCAACCCAAATTTGGAGATAGCCATTTTATTCAACGTAGTTGAAAGTTCTGGAAATTATGTCTTTGAGGATGACACCCCTCATCAGCCCTCGGGGCAAGGGTTGTAAGTTATGCCCTGGGCGCACATGAGGCTTTTATAGAAAGCATTGTCGTAAAACTTCAAAAAGGGCTCATTCGATTGGAAATTGAAAGGGCTAGTGCCCTTTTTAAAAGTTAAAAGTGATTGGATAGTGAATAACGCCCTGAGGCGTTTAACAATAACCCCCCTCTTACGCCCACCATTTCTTCAAATACATCCAACCAAAATTTGGAGATAGCCATTTTATTCAACGTAGTTGAAAATTCTGGAAATTATGTCTTTTAGGATGACAACCCCAACACAGCCCGCTGGGCTGTGTTCAATTCAAAATTGAACCGCCATCGACGGATACTAGCGAATAACTAGTTATTCGAGTTATTAACGAGTTATTCGCTAGTATCCGTCGATGGCGGTTCAACTTTGAATTTCTTTGCAAATCACGGATATTGGTGAATGACTTACTTTTACTGTTGTTAGGTATTTGGTTTTAATTTTTAAATTTTTTTGGCTTTTATTGATTTTTATTCATCTTTTAATTTTTTTTTTTATTGTTTTTTTTTCAAGTTCAAATTGACTTTCCGCGTTTTATTTGTTGGTTCGTTCTTCGGCACTCGCATCGATTGTATTTTTTCGTTTCGCGCTGAAGAAGAGAGGCGTTTGTCCCCTCGAAATATTCGCTTTATTGTGTTTTTTCAGTATTTTCATTTAGCCTATAAAAACCCCAGTTTTGCTCGTTTTTCTTTCTTTATGAGATAGCCATTTTTTCAACATAGTTGAAAGTTGTGGAAATTGTGTCTTTAAGAATGACAAACCCTCCACACCCCTCAGGGCAAGGGTTTTAAGTTATGCCCTGGGGCATATAAGGTTTTGCAGATAGCGTTGTCGTAGAAACTTCAAAAGGGGCTCATTCAATTGGAAATTGAAAGGGCTAGTGCCCTTTTTTAAGTCAAAAGTGATTGGAGGACAGACAGCAAACCCCCCTCTCACGCCCACCATTTCCCTAAACACATCCAATCAACATTTTGAAATAGCAATTTTATCCAACGTAGTTATAAGGTCTTAAAATTAGGTCTTTGAAGATGATAAAACCCCACAACCCCTCAGGGCAAGGGCTGTAAGTTATGCCGTGGGAGCATATAAGGTTTTATAGAAAGGGTTGTCATAGAAACTTCAAAAAGGGATCATTCGATCAGAAATTGAAAATGCTAGTGCCCTTTTTAATAGTAAAAAGTGATTGGAGGGCAATGGCCCCCCTTTTACGCCCCATTTCCCCAAACATATCCAATCAAAATTTGGAGATAGCCATTTTTTTCAATGTAGTTAAAAGTTCTGGAAAATGTGTCTTCCCTGACACTCCCCTGACAGTGCTCAGGGCAAGGGTTGGACAGTTGTTTTTTTATAGAAAGCGTTGTCGTAGCATCTTCAAAAAGGGCTCATTCGATTGGAAATTGAAAGGGCTAGTGCCATTTTTAATAGTTGAAAGTGATTGGAGGGCAACTAACCCTCCTCTCACGCCCATCATTTCCCAAACAAATCCAATCAAAATTTTGAGTAAAGAACTCCATTAAACCAAAAATGAACAAAAATAGAATCAAATAATCTACCAAGCATACAACTACCACAAATCAGTATCAATAAATAAATGAAACCTAGCCCAGACAGAAATTAAAATAAATAACAGAGTCAAATTCAAAACGAGCAAAATTAATCTGAGTAGGGTTCTAAACCCTATGCTTTCTAAAAGCCAGAATATAATTTGTACTTTACTGAAAAAAATTCTTTTAAATGTTTCCATATTTATAACTTTAAGAAATCAAAAATTAATTATGAGTTTAAGGAATAAATATCAGCATATGTATATTAAACTGAGAATGTACATTTTATTCAGTAAATTCATTTAAACTTTATTCAGTGAATCACAAATTATATCTTGGTTCTTAGAAACCATAGTGTTTTAGCACACTACCCATTTTGATTTATGTTCGTTTGTATTTGACTCTGTTATTTATTTTAATCTCTGTTTGTTTTGGGTTTCATTAATTAGTTGATGCTGATTTGTGGTAGTTGTATGCTTGGTAGATTATTTGATTCTATTTCTGTTCATTTTTGGTTTAATGGAGTTCTTTACTTTTTTTTTGAAAAACTTATTTTGTAGTTTTTTTTATTAATTTTTTAACAGACTAATTGTTTACAACACAGGTTCAATCATCACGATGGTTCACAAGGGTATACCGAAATATTTCAGTAGAGCCGCAAAAAAATTGTTTCGATGAAGGATTTTTTTTTTCCAGCTCTGAACAGGACTTCCATATAAAACAAAAGAACGACTCCCAGATGCATTTGAAGATTTTACATTATTACTTTTATTTTTCACTTAATCAATATTTTGCCTTTTTGTCGTTTACATTTGAACGGACCAAGGAGAGATAATCAATGCAAGTATTCTTACTCCTTTGATACCAGCATAAAAATTCACTTCAATGAGGGCAGAGCCTTAGAAGATTCTCAAACACCAAGCAAAAACAGCCAAAACCTGACACGAGCAACAAGCACAGACGGGTAAAGCACATAAAACAAGCACAGACGGGTAAAGATATGACTAATAACCACAACTTAGAAAAGAAAAGAAAATCAATAAGAGTCAGCTATATACCTGTAAGGAAATCAATAAGAGTCAGCTATATACCTGTATGGATTTTTTATGACCCAATGCTTCAATTTTTTCCAATGAATCGTCAAACTTCATTCTTGGAAAGAGCCGATGAACCCATAGTTGCAATTTCCCCATTATCAAGTCGAGATCTTCAAGTTCATGTCCTTTGCCTTTCAATTCAACATCATTGAAATATTGTTCTAAGGCTACGAGTCCTTTCTGACTCATCAATCTAATTGTAAAATTTAACAAGAATAAATATTTAACAACATATAATTCGGCACAACTTCCTATTTTCGTATTGTTCTTTTTACTCTTTTTAGAGGCGTTAATCTTTATTTGCAATTTCAGACAAATATTTAACCTACACAAATGATAGATAAAGCTGACTTCGGATCAATAACAGAAGACCAGAAATCAAGAAACATTTTTTAGCACTACTATTTAGGATATGTGCAACTATCTTAGATAAAAAAATATGCATCATGGATTCTATACCTTTTCCACAAGGACAAATATAAAAAAAAAAAGAAAAAAGTGCATTTAAGAAATTCGACACTGAACTTGTTTGGTTAAATTTTGACAAAAGGTAACCACAAACAACATCTGAAGATTTTCCAACAATCTACCTATATAGTCAGTAAGTGTTTGTAACTCAACAGAACCCCCTGTTTATGAAAAGCGCACTTACTTATATGTATGAATACACCAAACGTGTTTAACAAGCCCAGCTAGCTGAGTAGGTAAGGCTTCCGACTTCCAAACTCAGTCGAGGTTGGCAGTCTTATATTCGGCGCTGTGCATTTTTCTTCGTTGATGATAGGAGCATATTGAGAATACATTGTCTTTTGAGTAAAAGTTGCATTTGCTGAGTAAGAAATCGATGTTAGACTTTTTTTACGTATGCAGATGGACAAAAATTTAATTCAAAGATGAAAGTATTTGCTCTTTGTAAATGTATGTCCAAAGTTAAAATTTCGACAAGTCTGCTCTGTTTATCTCACGGTTTAGGGATTAAATTAAGACTTTTAGGAAAAGTTTTGCTGCTCAAAACACTTTTTATCTGATCCTTAGAAGAGGGTATATTCTATGGCTTTTTTCCTCTTTACGCCTGTCGTCCAACAGCCTTCGCTGCTTAATATTGCGATAGAAAATAAAAACTTAGCACCACAGGGAAAGAAATGAACCATCAGTATGCCAAATAACAAATTTGTCGATCTTGTCTAAAACTAAAGCATTTTCCACAGCACTTGCTGCAGTTAACAGCAATAAAAAGCTTAACTTATTAAAGCTATTTCGTATAATTTTCCAGTGAAGGACACCCAGATTAGTTTTAGTGTTACTCTTTCCACTAGAGCCTGGACTCCACAGTTTAACTACATAGATTAATCTTCAAATTACAAGATAAATAATAGCATTAATTTAAATATTTTACATGCATAATAAGCATTGACGATTATTGCACTCTTAGGGATAATATGAAATATTTAGTTGCAGAAAATTAAGAAAGTGCAAGAAATGCCAACGTTAAATGCACCAAATGCTTTGAAATACACCTTCTGTTATCTAGGTGAACATAACAAAGGCATGCTCTCACATAATTGTTTTTTTTTTTATAGAAACCAACAATTTCGACTTGGAAAGAACTAAAAATACCAAGGCATATTGGACATGCTATCTCATGTACGGCTTATACCCAATACTGTAATTTTTTACTTCGTATACTGAACTTTGACAAAGCAGTAATTTAGTGGATAACTTTGACCTTTTTGATTTATCATCTCAAATAAATGATCTCAACAAAGCTCCATGTACAACAAGTTTTAGATTTCCGAATAAGGCACTCTTTTTCATTTTTTCTTTCCTGAAGCTCGTTAAAGTGAGTCTTTGTCAAGTCAGGTGTGCAGTCACAATTGCGTCATTCTCCGTTTTCCTTTTTTACTTCATTATCGTTTGTACACCAAAACTTTCTTTTTTGATATGTCCGGATAAAAAAGATAATAAAATTAAAAAATTATGGGAGCTTCAAAGCAATTTAGTTAACAAAACAGGAGAAAAAAAAACAAGCATTTACCTGTTTTCATCTAATTTCGGACGAGGATTTCTTATTGTTCTCTTTTTTGGCACAACTCTTTCTGGTTCTCCTAAAAAGGAAATTAAAACTGAAACAAGGGGCTGGTTTTATTTAAGTACCAAGGACACTAAAAATGAAATCTAATCCTTTAAACTGGTAAGATGGAAATTTGTACAACTATATACACCTTAAAAAAAATAGCAAAACCCGAGAACCAAATTTTTAATGCAAAAGATGTTCGATGCAGCTATGCATTTTTAACACTTAGCTGGCGCTAATTTTGAAAATAAATGCCGTGTGTATAATGCCTGCAGAAAAGGAGCGAAATAGTATATCCTAACGTAGGTCTAGAAAGTGCAACTTACCTGATTGCAGTGGCAAGTCAGATAATGCTTTAAATTGGCAGTAAAAAAAAAAAAAAAAAAAAAAAAAAAAAAAAAAAAAAAAAAGACTGAATAATCAATACCATGCAAAAACATAACTCCACCATCTTGTTTCCAAATGAGAATTGAAAAGAAATGTAAACATAATTCAACAAATAAAATCTAAGCTATGAGCTGAAATGTTTGTTATTGAAACTCTTCACGATTAAACCTTTCAAATTATTACCTAATTGACTTACCTACAGGAGAAGTTTTTCTTAGAAAAACAAATTGGGCTGTCCTGGTTTGTTGTAATTATTCCTTTATTGACAATTGAAATATCAAAAGAACCCGTTTTTTCTGCTGATTAAAAAAACATCACTTTTCTTACTTAATTTTGACATATTCTCACTAGCCTATATCTGTTCAATAGAAAAGGGGAGTATCGCCTAACTGATTATTGAAATACTTGACTCTATGATGCACATAAATTGGTCGGTACAATAGTTAGGTTCGGCTTTTTGTGTTAACAGGAAAAGTTTCCACTTGTTTCTCGTCACGATTCAGTGTGGGAATAAAGGGGAGAATGGAGAATCTTCGCACTAACATCTTAATAGTTGCATAACAATCAAAATAAAAATCGTGGAAAATCTCGGTTTTCAGGAATGAATAGACCTAAAATGGAGCCAGGGGACAGAGGGATCTTCCAAGCATCCGAATCCATAAAGATGTTAAACAGTAAATTACGTTAAAAAACAGAACAAAAAAAAGGCTGATTTTACTATTAAGTTCGTGCTTTTGGAATAGACTTCATTGGAATTATACAGTTTACTGTAGTAAAGTGATAACAGGGACAACCAAAAAGGATTTAAACGTTTGGTCGAGCCAATACTGAGCATGACCGAATGTAAATATTTTAGTACTATCCAACCTATTTTAGTGTCGTATTTTTTAAATGAGAAATGCATATTTCAAAAAGGCATCAAATATTCCTTATATATGAAATGATCAAATAAATCAGAATAGAAGCATATCAGTTAAATCCTGTATTACCGTTATATAGCACACAGACCTATTCATTTAATATTTTTTTAAACATTAATTCTTGAAAATGGGAAGAATATAAATCCTCCTAACAAACAAAATCAACAAAAGGGCTAAGTTAACCAAACTTACAGCCCCAGTTAACCAAAAAAAATTGGGAAGCAAAGGGAAGCAGGAATCGCTCGACCAGAAAATTTCGATAATTGAACACGCCCTTTTAATTAAGGCATGAAGTGGTACTTAAATTTTATAAAATAGAAAAAAAAGAAAAATGAATAAAGAAAATATGAAGAGCCTTTACCATTATTATCTTCCTTGTCTTTTTTTCCTCTTTCCAGCACTTCCTCTGCTTCATCAGCACTATCAAAATTGCTTTCAGCATATATTTCTACTCTTTCCTCTTCATATGTTTCTATTCTTTCTTCCATAGTGTTCCTAGCTGGAAAAGATTTTTCCTTTATAGCAGGTTTCATAGGTACTGTCCATAGCCTTGATGGCATATCACCAGCCATTGTAACTATTTTCTATTTACTATGATACGGCTAGTAAACTAATAATACCTGAATTGGCCTAATACCTGAATATAAGCCCTATTATGTATTTTGAAACCTAGAGTAGTACCAATAAAATAAAAACGAAGAAATAAATGAATAGAAGTTCCCTCTAGCTAATCTGCAAGGGCTTAGTCTTACTTATTTGGACTATCCCTGTTCAAGCAAGTCCCAATTCAATAGAATAGACAAAGAAGCCCCCAGCTTTACCTGAAAATCTACCCTTCTCTATATATTATTACAAGACCTAAAATCTGAAGACTAGCCATGACAAACTGGTAAATGAAACAAAAATGGTCATTTTTCTTTTTTTCTATTCAATAAAACAAGCAGCTGTACTTGTAGACAACAGGTGAGAAAAACTGTAACTAACCACTAAAATAAGCATTAAAAGTAATATATGAGTGCATCCACACCATATAGCCTTCACTTAACTAAAAATATCCTAGGTCCTATTCAAATGACTTATTGAAAATCAACTATCTATCTAGTAACTATCAACTAAAACACTTTTTTTTCCTTTTAATCTTTGTAAAACCAGCGAAATTACTTATTGGAAGGAGGCATACACAATACATAGTCAATCCAGGTTACACTTTGATATCTAAATCCTAATACGATTCACGTGGTGTCCTCTCAGCCAAGGTATACCAGAAAAATTAATAAGGTGTAAACTTCATTATATACATCACTCTAGCCTGTAACCAAGGGAAAACGTATGTCTAGTAATAAAAATAGAGAAACTTACTTATTCATTAGAAGTCACAGCAATACTGCACCAATAAATAACAAATCCTCTTTTTAACCACTTGTACAGCAGATGTAACTATGCTGTGCTTTAACCAATCATAGGCAGCGCAATCGTACTGCCCAAGAAAAGAACAATGTTGGCAAAATGTATTTTTTTGGGGGGGGGGGGTACACCAGGGCACTTCGTATCAAAGGAGTTGTCATAGAAACTTCGAAAAGGGCCCATTCGATTGGAAATTGAAGTGGCTAGTGCCCTTTTTAGGCACTGAGTTTTTAGGCAAGTCTTTGGAAGGCAACTAGCGCCCCTTCCACGCCCACCATTTCCCCAAACACATCGAATCAAAATTTTGAGATAGCCATTTTGTTCAGCGTAGTTGATTTCCAGATAGACATTATGTTTTTTAGGAGGACACTCCCCCACAGGCCTCTGGGCACAGGCTTAAAGTAATACCCTGAGAGAATACAAGATTTTTATAGAAGGCGTCGTCGTAAAAAACTTCAAAAATGGATTATTCAATTGAAAATTCAAAAGGCTGGTGCTCTTTTTAAGAGTCAAAAGTGATTGGAGGGCCATTAACCCCCCTCTCACGCCCACCTTTTCCCCAAATGCATCCAATCAAAATTTTGAGATAGCCATTTTGTTAAGTCTATCAGAAAGGTCTGGAAATTATGTCTTTGAGTTCTGGAAATTAGGTCTTTGAGAATGATAACCCCCTCAGAGCCCTCAGGGCAAGGGTTATACGTTATACCCTGGGGGCACATAAGGTTTTTATTGAAAGCTTTGTCATTAAAAACTTCAAAAAAAGGGCTCATTTGATTGGAAATTCAAAGGGCTGGTGCCCTTTTTAATAGTCAAAAATGATTGGAGGGCAACTAACCCCCCTCTTACGCCCATCTTTTCCCCAAACTCATACAATCAAAATTTTTAGATAGCCATTTTATTCAACGTAGTTGAAAATTCTGGAAATTATGTCTTTGAGGATGACAACCCCAACACAGCCCGCTGGGCTGTGTTCAATTCAAAATTGAACCGCCATCGACGGATACTAGCGAATAACTAGTTATTCGAGTTATTAACGAGTTATTCGCTAGTATCCGTCGATGGCGGTTCAATTTTGAATTTCTTTGCAAATCACGGATATTGGTGAATGACTCACTTTTATTGTTGTTAGGTATTTGGTTTTAATTCTTTAATTTTTTTGGGTTTTATTGATGTTTATTCATCTTTAATTTTTTTTTTTTTATTTTTTTTTTTTCAAATTAAAATTTACTTTCCGCGTTTTATTTTTTGGTTAGTTTTTCAGCGCTTGCATTGATTATGTTTTTTCGTTTCGTGTTGAAGAAGAGAGGCATTTGTCCCCTCGAAATATTCGCTTTATTGTGTTTTATTAGTGCTTTCATTTAGCCTTTAAAAACCCATTTTTGCTCGTTTTTCTTTCTTTATGAGATAGCCATTTTTTCAACATAGTTGAAAGTTGTGGAAATTATGTCTTTAAGAATTTGCCTTTTAAAATTTTGAATAAAGAACTCCATTAAGCCAAAAATGAACAAAAATAGAATCAAATAATCTACCAAGCATACAACTACCACAAATCAGTATCAATAAATAAGTGAAAGCCGAAACATTTAGAAATCAAAACAAATAACAGAGTCAAATTCAAAACGAGCAGAAATTAATCTGAGTAGGGTTCTAAACCCTATGCTTTCTAAAAGCCAGAATATAATTTGTACTTTACTGAAAAAAATTCTTTTAAATGTTTTCATATATATAACTTTAAGAAATCAAAAATTAATTAAGAGTTTAAGGAATAAATATCAGCATATGTATATTAAACTGATAATTCACATTTTATTCAGTAAATTCATTTGAATTTTATTCAGTAAAGTACATTCAAAGGGTTGGTGCCCTTTTTAATAGTCAAAAATGATTGGAGGGCAACTAACCCCCCTCTCACGCCCATCTTTTCCCCAAACTCATACAATCAAAATTTTTAGATAGCCATTTTATTCAACATAGTTGAAAATTCTGGAAATTATGTCTTTGAGGATGACAACCCCAACACAGCCCGCTGGGCTGTGTTCAATTCAAACAACCCCCCCCCCCACAACCCTCAGGGCAAGGGTTGTAATTTATACCCTGGGGGCATATAAGGTTTTTTATAGAAAATATTGACGTAGAAACTTCAAAAAGGGCTCATTCCACTGGAAATTGAAAGGGCTAGTGGCCTTTTTAATAGTCGAAAGTAATTGAAGAGCAACTAACCCCCCTCTCACGCCCACCATTTTCCCAAACACATACAATCAAAATTTTGAGATAGACATTTTGTTCAACGTAGTTGGAAGTTCTGAAAATCATATCTTTGAGGATGACAACCCCCCACAGTCTTCAGGGTAAGGGTTGTAAGTTATACCCTTGGGGCTTATGATGTTTTTTATAAAAAGCGTTGTTATAAAACGTAGAAAATGGCTGATTTGATTGAGAATTGAAAGGACTAGTGCCCTTTTTAATAGTTGAAAGCAATTGGAGGGCAACTAACCGCCTCTCACGCCCACCATTTCCTCAAACACATCCAATCAAAAAATTTTTATATTCATTTTGTTCAATGTACTTGAGTTCTGGAAATTAGGTCTTTGAGGATGATAACCCCCCTAAAAGCCCTCAGGGCAAGGGTTGTAAGTTATTCCCTTGGAGCATATAAGGTTTTTTATAGAAAGGGCTGTTGTAGAAACTTTGAAAAGGGTTCATTTGATCGGAAATTGAAAGAGCTAGTGCCCTTTTTAATAGTCGAAAGTGAATGGAGAGCAACCCCCCTCCCGCCCACCGTTTCCCCAAACATATTCAATCAAAGTTTGGAGATATCCATTTTGTTCAACGTAGTTGAAAGTTCTGGAAATTATGATTTTGGGGATGACAAACACCCCACACCCCTCAGGACAAGGGTTGTAAGTTATGCCCTAGGGGCACAAAAGGTTTTTATAGAAAGCATTTTCGTAGAGACATCAAAAAGGGCTCATTCGATTGGAAACTGAAAGGGCTAGTGCCCTTTTTAATAGTCGAAAGTGATTGGAGGGCAACTAGCCCCTCTCTCAAGCTCACAATTTCCCCAAACACATCCAATCCAAATTTTGAGATAGCCATTTTGTACAACGTAGATGAAAGCTCTGAAAATTAGGTCTTTGAGGATGGCACTCCCCCCAGAGCCCTCAGGGATAAGGTTGTAAGCTATGCCCCAGGAGCATATAAGGTTTTTCATAGAAAATGTTGTTGAGAAACTTCAAAAAAGGCTCATTCAACTGGAAATTGTAAGGGCTAGTGCCTTTTTTAATAGGCTAGTCGAAACTGATTGGAGGGCAACCAGCCTCCCTCTCTCGCCCACCGTTTCCCCAAAAGCATCCAATAAAAATTCTGAGATAGTCATTTTGTTCAACGTAGTTGAAAAGTCCGGAAATTATGTCTTTGAGAATGACATTCCCCCACAGCTCTCAGCGCAAGGGTTGTAAGTCATGCGCTGTTGGCATATAAGGTTTTATAGAAAGCGATATTGTAGAAAGTTCAAGAAGGGCTCATTCGACTGGAAATTGAAAGCGCTAGTGCCCTATTTAACAGTCGAAAGTGATTGGAGGGCAACTAACGCCCCTCTCAAGCCTACCATTTCCCCAAATACATCCAATCAAAATTTTGAGATAGACATTTTGTTCAACGTAGTTGAAAGTTCTGGAAATTAGTTCTTTGCCAGCATTGCCGTAGAAACTTCAAAAAGGACTCATTCAATTGGGAATTGAGAGGGCTAGCGCCCTTATTAATAATCATAAGCGATGGGAGAGCGAATGCCCCCTCCCCACGCCCGTCATTTCCCCAAACACTTCCAATTTTGTTGAACGTAGTTGAAGGGTCCGGAAATTATGTTTTTGAGTATGACAATCCCCAACACCCCTCAGGGCTAAGGTTGTAAGTTATGCCCTAGGGGCATATAATGTCATACAGAAAATGTTGTCGTAAAAACTCCAAAAAGCGCTCTTTTGATTGGAAATTGAAAGGGCTATTGCCCTTTTTCATATTCAAAAGTAATCAGAGGGACAATCAGCCCTCCCCGACGCCCAACGTAGTTGAAAGGTCTGGAAATTATGTCTTTGAGGATGACAATCCTCCCCCATAGCCCTCATGACAAGGGTCGTAAGTTATGCCCTTGAGGCATATAACGTTTTTATAGAAAGTTTTGTCGTAGAAGCATCAAAAACAGCTCATCCGATTGGAAACTGAGAGGACTAGTGCCTCTTTTATTAGTCAAAAGTGATGAGAGGGCAAATGTCTCCCTCCATGCCTATCATTTCCCCAAACACTTCCAATTAAAATTTTGATATAGCCATTTTGTTCAGTCTATCAGAAAGGTCTGGAAATTATGTCTTTGAGGATAACAAATCCCCCACAGCCCTCAGGGCAAGGGTTGTAAGTTCTGCCCTGGGGACATATAGGGTTCTTATAGAAAGTGTGGTCATATAAACTTCAAAGGGGACTCATTGGATTGGTAATCAGACGCTCTAGTACTCTTTTTAAGAGTCAAAGTGATCGGAAGGCACCTACCCTCTCCCCCCTAAACACACGTCATATTGTCCCGAAATGCGTCTAATATAAACTTTGAGATAGCCATTCTATTCAAAATAGTCTATCATATAACAGGGCTTTTGGGGTTGAAACAAACACCAGAGTTTAGGGACAATGGTTTTAAGTTATGCCCAGGGGGTATTTAAGGTTTTTATGGAAGGAATGGTTGTTTAACTTCAGAAGAGGCTAAGTCTTTTTTCCTGAAAAAGACTATGTCAATGTAACACGAACAGAAATTAATTAAAAAACTTTTTCCATAAAATAAGCTTTTAAAAAAAAATTAAAGAACTCCATTAAACCAAAAATGAACAAAAATAGAATCAAATAATCTACCAAGCATACAACTACCACAAATCAGTATCAATAAATAAACAAAACCCAAAACAAACAGAAATTAAAATAAGTCGCACTCAAAACGAGCAGAAATTAATGTGAATTGGGTTCTAAACCCTATGCTTTCTAAAATCCAGAATATAATTTGTACTTTAATGAAGAAAAATTCTTTTAAATGGTTTCCCTTATGACTTTAAGAAAACAATAATCAATTAAGATCTTAAGGAAGAAATATCAGCATATGTAGGGGTAAGTGGTACATACTGAGCATAGGTACATAGTGAGCCACTAAGCTTAACTGCCATCTACTGAGTTGAAAAAGGACGCCCAAGCCATGTGACATAGTTTACAGGATGGCCAACTTTTTTGTCCACTTTTGATAGTATGTTTCTATCTCCGTTTTCCACCAGATCTCTTTAACCTTTTTGTTATACCCTAGGAAAAATATTTCTTGTATGCACTTTTCTGCTACCGTTTATCCTAGAAGGTTGTTTTTTACCTTGTTTGAATCCTTATTTATCAGAGAGCATAAGCAGTGCCATCTTTTACCTATTCTTACAACCAGCTTCAGGCAGTTTCACTTTTAAAGAACAGATGGCCTGTAGTACATACTGAGCCACTCAGAAGCAGTGCATACTGGATCAGTGGCTCACTATGTACCATAGGATTTTTCGCTCAGGTTTCTTCTAGAAACTGATATTTCTAATCAAATTACTTTTGTTCTAGGAACTGATCTACAACCAGAAAGAAGTCTCAAAAGGCCAAGAGTCCCAAGGGGCCAGATAGAACAGTACAGACAGGTTGCAGCGGAACAGCAGGCTGAATCTGAAGAGAATACTAGACTAGCTTTGAATAAGGTCTGTGAAGGTCTCAGTGTCCGAAAGGCTGGAAGTATGTTTGGCATTCCCAGAGCAACGCTTCAGCGGCGGTACAACGAATACAAGAATTTCAGTGATGACCAGAAGGTCTCAGCCAGTCTCACCAGAAAGCATGTATTTGTCACCGTGTTTTCTCCCAATGAAGAAGTTGCTTTGGTTACTTACTTAATCACCGCTTCGAATATGTGTTACAGGCTTACTGAAATAGAGGCCAGGAAACTGGCGTATCACTTTGTATTAGCAAATAAGAAAAAAATGCCTCAGGCATGGGTTGACCACGAAAAAGCGGGTAAAGAATGGATGTATGGTTTCAAATCTCGGAATCCTACTTTATCACTGAGGAAACCAGAAGCAACCAGCCTCAGTTGAGCAACCAGCTTCAATCCTCACAATGTGATGCAGTTTTTCAACAACCTGCTTACTTTGCTTAAAAAAAAACTGCTTTGATGCAGCTAATATTTACAACGCGGACGAAACAGGTGTGACGACATTTCACAAGCCCCCAGAGGTCCTTGCCGAGAAAGGAAGAAAAATAGTACATAAAGTTACTTCAGCAGAAATAGGAACTCTAGTGACAGTGATCGGAACAGTTGCTGCAACTGGAAATTTCTTGCCTCCGTACTTGATTTTTCCCAGAAAGAAATTTCAGCCACATATGCTGAATGGAGGCCCTGCTGGATTGGCAGGAGGAGCAAACCCATCTGGATGGGCACCCCAAGAACTGTTTTGCGACTACTTGCAACATTTCGCCAAACATTTGCATGCTACAACTGAGCAGAAAAAGCTGCTCATGCTAGACAATCACATATGCCATATCTTGCTAAATGCACTGGAATTCGCCAAGAAGAATGGCGTAGTCCTACTGACTTTTCCCCCACACTGCAGCCACAGGCTACAACCCCTTGATGTCAGTGTCTATTTCTCATTCAAGGCCCAGTATAACAGGGCAATGGATAATTGGATGTTGAGCAATCCGAGAAAAACCATCCCGATCTACGGTATTGCTGGACTAGCTGGTTCAGCCTTTCCACTCACATATACCCCTTCCAACATCCAGAGTGGGTTTGCTAGATCAGGTATTTGGCCTTACAACCCAGGCATATTTACAGAACAAGATTTCCTGTGCTCATATGTCACAGACAGACCCAAAAGTGAGGAGAATGGATCAAGCAGACCCACAAATCATGACACGGAAGCTGTGGACTCTTGCCCAGAGGCTAACAGCACAGGTGCGAGTACCAGCCCTCAACTTGGAAGAGCAAGCATGACCGACAATGTAAGACAGGCGCACATACCCTCATCTTCCATCGCCTTCAGTCCAGAACAGGTGAGGCCTTTTGCTAAAGCTGCTCCTAGGAAGCAGTATTTCAGAGGTAGGAAGCGAGGCTCATCCAAAATCTTGACTGATACGCCTGTAAAGCAACAAATCGAAGCAGAGGAAGTAGAAAGCAGCAAAGCAGATTTTACAGTTTGACGAGGACAGTGACAGCGATAGAAGCCTTTCACTCCATGATGACAGTGATGATTCGTCGCTTCACATTGGAAAGGAGGAAGAAGACAAGATATGTCCAGAGGACGGACAGTTTGACACATTTATAATTGGTAATTTCGTGAAATTTTTTTATGAAGGTGAATATTTCCCTGGAGTGGTTCAGGTAAAGAACAAAGACTCTGCCCAAGTTAGTGTGCTAAGCATGGCGGGAGTGAATAGGTGGAAGTGGCCCGAAAAAAGAAGACGCCATTGTGTATCCCCGTGAAGATATTTTGAAGAAAATTTCAAACCCGATCCCAGCAAAAGGAACAGCTTCAAGGGCATCTTCTTTCTTTACTTTCGAGGATTGGTAAACATCTGTAGTTTCCATTTCTTGCCAAACGTTTTTTTTTATAGCATACCCTTTTAGTTTTCTTACTTTTCTAGCGCTTTAACATTATAAACGAATGACTATCATCTGTTTCATTTTTTGGAAGTTTTGTTTACCTTTGTACCATTTTAACACAATAAATGATGATTTTTTATTTGAAAGTCTTCAAGCGGCCCAGTATGTACCATAGGATGGCTCACTATGCACCACCCCCGGTACATACTGGGTCAGGTGGTACATAGTGATCCACTGAGATTTTTCCCTAGATGGAGAAAGTATTAAAATCTGCAAAAATTATAACAAAAACTACTTGTTATGTGCTACGTTATGATGCAAGAGAAGTAACAAAACACCCAACGGGCAGCGAGAAAATCCACTTTTCCAAATTCCGGCTCAGTATGGACCACTCTCCCCTATATTAAACTGACAATGCACAATATTTTTCCAGTAAATTCATTTGAATTTTTTCAGTAAAGTACAAATTATATTCTGGCTTTTAGAAAGCATAGGATTTAAGAATTTAAAGCTCCTATATGCAAAAATGTGGAATTTTGTATATTTTTTTCTGCTCAATGAAAAATCGCGGATGTGTGCTTATTTGTTTTTTTTTTCTTCCCAGGGGTGATCGTGTCTACCCAGTGGTCCTAAAATATCGCGAGAGGTCTCATTCAAACGGAAATCAAAAGTTCTAGTGCCCCTTTTAAGTGACCAAAAAAACTTGAGGGTAACTAGGCCCCCTCCCACTCTCATGTTTTCCCCCAAAGTCCTCGAATTGAAATTTTGAGATAGTCATTTTTTTTCAGTATAGTCGAAAAATTTAATAACTACGTTTTTCAGTGTAGAATGAACCATCATAGTCCCCATGGTAAGGGCTGCAAATTGTGAACTTTGCCCATTGTTCATATATATAGTATTTGTTATTGGGAAGTATGCAGCCATTTTCTTTTGGGGGGGGGGGGGGTGCTTGGGGTGGATTTCTAAGGGGAAAATCTTCCTTTGGAAGGGAAATTTCTGATGAGTGAATATTTTAGGGGAATTGTTACACTGGGGAGTTTTGAGAGAATTACTATACGAAATTCTTTTGAATTGTCTTACATTCTCTTTGCCAAATTTTTTATATGGAGAAGTTCTGGGGGAATTATCCGGGGGCTTTTAAACAGGGCTTTTTTCTGGATAATAATTTCCACAGAAGGAGGCATTTATAGAGTGATCGAGAAAACGATAATAGGTTAAAGTCTTAATCCAATAAAAAAATGCTAAGGAGAATTTTTCAGGGTGAATCATCCACAAGCCATTTTACAGAGAGGGCGGGGGGGGGGGATTCTCAGCGAGGAAGGAACTGCCAGGAGGGAATTTGACGGGAGGGGGGTGCACTTTACGTTGGATCAAATTTCCACAACGGAGTTTTCCGTGAGGGGGAGGGGTATATTTCATAGAGGGAAACCCAGATTTACCCGCATTCTTTAAAAAACAAACATAAATTATGCCTTATGTGACGGGTTACTCCCTCCTCGATAATTTATTCTTTATGCTAAAGTTTGACTGTTTACTAAAATTGAAACACAGGGGCTGTTTAATTAGAATAGGAAGCTTTCTTAAAAGTGCTTAAAGCTTTAGCGTAAAGAGCAAGGTATCGAGGAGGGGGCGACCCTTCATATCCAGAAAAAATCTGCCAAAATTAACATAAAATTTGTGTTTTAATTTTTCAAGCACGGTGAGCCAAAATCGAACCTGCATTAGTTGAAAAACGTTCAGAAATTAAATAAAAAATAAGTTTTTTTAACTGAAAGTAAGGAGCAACATTAAAACTTAAACGAACAGCAATGATTCCGTATATGAAAGGGGCTATCCCCTTCTCAACGCCTCACTCTTTACGCTAAAGTTTGACTCTTTTTCACCCCTCTACATTTTAAAACAATAAAAAACTTTAGCGTAAAGAGCGAGGCGTTGAGGAGGGGACAGTCCCTTTCATATATGGAATAATTGCAGTTAGTTATAAGTTTTAATGTCGCTCCTTACTTTTAGTTAAAAAAACGTGTTTTCTTTATTTAATTTCATAAAGACGATACTTTTGTCAAAATATGAAGAACTGTTTACATTGCAATTGTATCTGTCTGGTTTATGTGCGAAGTAACAGAAGAGACGAAAATTAACGAGCAAGAGAGTAGTGAAGAATTATGGTATAAAAAGTAATGTTTGGCAGGGATAGTCACTAGTGATAAATCACTAGGGGTGGCACCGTGATTGGGTGACTTTCGGGTATTCGGGGAACCAAATTGTTTTCGGAATGACACAGATTTTCGGGGAGATCTCCGAAAATTCGGGGATAGTGCAAGACCTGATTGATTTCTAATCAGGAAAATCAAAATACTTAACCACAGAAGAAAATAAAAGCTCCGACTTTGTAGTTGACGCAATAAAGAATTGCTGCAAAATTAATTCAAAGTCAGCCGAACGCCACCGCCTCTGCCGGCAGTGGCGTGCCGGCGGCGGTCAACCGGGCCTCTCGTTGGCGGCGTTTGGTTGACGCGCCGGCGTGGCACTGGGGTCTAATCATAATGCAGCCACTTGCAGCTTAGACCTGCCAAGAACTGACAGAGAATGCAAAACCAGCCACTTTTGTACAAAAGCATATACATTCTAATATAGGATAATTTATGTCTACTAATTTTATTTGTCATTAAATCAGATGTTTGTAAATAATTGAAAATGACTACCTTAATCAAATTAATAAATTTCACTGAAAAGTACATTATCAGGCACAAACATTTTGTATGGTCTTTAATACACAAAGGGACTTAGTATGCAATCTCTAAACAGGTATGTACACAATGGACTGCTTAGAATGTTTTTTTGATTTAGAAATTTTTCATCAAGTACAGGATAAATATTTGTATACATACATCCAAAATTAAGAATAAATAGTCATAGGATTGAAAAAAAAACTGGCTACCAATGTCATTATTTTTTGTCTTAAGTCCTCTAGCTTATGGAAATTTTACTTTCTTAAACACTTTGCTACCTTCTCACCAGTTTCAAAATGAGCAATAAATGCAATTTTTGTTCTAGCCAGCAAAACGCCACAATCTTAATGAAATAGTAGTCAAACTAAATGTTTTTGCTCATGATCACTTTTTATTTTTTGCTTGTGGCTTTGAATATACAAAATTGTCATTCCCTTTAAATCATATTGTACCAAAACCAAAAATTAGTAGAATAGATTTAGGATGGTTCCCATGAATTCTGAGCACATTATGAACAAATAAAAGTTCAAATAGGGATATACAAATAGCACATTATACAACTCAGTTTTCAAACTATGCTCTGAATTGCTTCAATGTTTGAGGAATTGTATTGCAAAGAACTTCTGCAATGCAGCATTGTTTTAGTTAAAAACAAAAAACAACTTTCATCACAGTTGGCTCACAACACTAATAATTATTGGTCGCTAATAATTACTGTTCTTTGAAATACAAGTATCACTACCATTCAAAATTGAGTACAAGAATTTGGTGATGGCTGGTTTTCTTAATGTTGAAAATAAACATTCATAATACAGAGTTCCAGTTATCATATGATTGGAAAGTTCAGAAAGCTTATTAGGGAAGCTATGAACATTGGAGGTAAGGAACTTCATTCCTTGTGATACTCCTGTAATTACTTGAAATACTCCTGTATTTCCATTTGGCGTTTTAAGGAACATATTAGAAAGTTAAACAAATTAAAAGAAAATCTAACAACAGAGCAAAAGAAAGTAGGGGATTCAATTAGCTGATTCATGTAGCATTTTGTCCATAAAATACCAAACAGAAACTTGGCTGTATGTAGAACTTTCACATGGCAACAAAAAAAAACAACAAATCTTTACAATTGACTGGTTTTCTGTAGTATCTGCGTATAGTCTGCACATTAGATTTTGACCTCTTTGATAAAAACAGACCCTAGAAACAAATGCAGAAATGTTTTCTTTTGTCACAAAATATTGTCATAATGACTATAGTAAAATAAAAGGCTTTAAAATTACTTGTAAATCTAGGCTGAAAAAATTCAGATCTATTTCAAAAATTTTTGATCAACATGTTAGATTTTATTACTAGATCATTGTGAAATCCATGTCTAGCTCATACCCCTGTGGACAATTATCCCCACAAACAATTAACTCTCTGGAAAATTCCCCCTACATGTACAACTGAGCAATCACAGAGAAAGTAAGATAAAGTTCATCTGCTGTTTCTTCTTTGTCATTTCATAGTGCTGTATCCAACATTTTACCAGTTCTTTGGTTCCTCCTTACTCTAGTCCTGCATCCTCTGAAATTCCTACCTCACAAGGAATGAAGTTCCTTACCTCCAATGTTCATAGCTTCCCTAATAAGCTTTCTGAACTTTCCAATCATATGATAACAGAAGAAGTGGATGTTGCAGCATTTACAGAGGTTTCACTAAAAAACAATTTGTCAGTCTTATCACCTAATGAAATTAAAATCAACATTTACCAACTCTTTTCTAACCTGAATTCCCCACTTTGCCACAGAGGAGTGTGCTTATACATAAGAGATAGACTAAAGGTTAGTCTCATTCAATTTAATTCTCTGACTACTAATGGAATTGAGTCTGTTTAGATAAAAATACACAATCAAATAATTTCAATTGTAGTGGGCGCTGTTTATAGGACCTCCATTGTCCATTGTGTTTTGGACCCCAAATCTAATTTGGCTGCTATGTTATCACAAATGATGGCCACTTTTGCCGGTTATGATCTTGTTCTTCTAGGGGACTTTAAGCTTTCTGAAATTTAATGAATTGATGGATCTGGTTTCTGCACCATTCTCCTTTGGATATGGTATTTTAGAGATTTTCCTTTTTTGTGTGTCCTCTCTGATATTTCCTTCTGTCAAACAATATCACAACCAGTTCGTTTCAGGGATAGTCAAGTTTCCAACACTCTTGATCTGGTTATTCTCAGTAATCCTGACCTTCTTATCAAGATTGTAATTAACTACACCTGTTGGTAATAGTGACCATGTTGTAATTATTTTGGAGTTATGTTTGCCTACTAAACAACCTTCTTCTAAGCAACGAAATTATGGCAACTACAAACTAGTCTCTGAAAGACTTGCCAATGTCAACTGAAAATAGCTTATTACTGAAGATATTGATGAGAGTTGGTTAAATATAAAATGGAAATTCTGCATACTAAAAGTCTTGCACTATATTTTTGGGGGGCAAAACAGGCAAAAAGATTACCTTTTTTAACTACCAAAACAAGTAAGCTAACCAACAGGAAACACTGAGCATGGAATCACTAAAGAAAAAAAAGACCACAGAAAGTTATCAGGTATTCAAAACTTTTTATAATCAGACAACCAACCAAATAAAGGAGTTGAAGAGAAGGTTTGAGGAAAAATTGGCTGAGGATGTTAAGGATAGCCTGAAATCTTTCTGGTGTAATGCGACTCAAAAACGTAGCAGCAGATGCACAGCCCCAGATTTCCTGCACAATACTCAATCAGTTGCTGATCCTGAGATGAAAGTTGAAATTTTCAACAAACAAATATCATCTATTTTTTCCTCCAATTCCATCATTGTTTATCCCACTTCTCCTTTATATGATATATCACACAAGATGGAAGCAATTCTGATTACTGATACAATAGTTCTAAAGGAACTTATATCCCCCAAACTGAATAAATCTGTTGGTCCAGATGGCATTCACCTATGTATCCTACATGAGTGTTGTACAGTTTTGTGTCAACCTCTTTCCTGCTGTTCAAGTTATCATTAAATCTTTCCAGACTACCTCTGGATTAGAAAACAGTGCATATCATTTCTATATTTAAAAAGAGCTAGAAAGGAACTTGGTGAAAATTACTGACCCATTTACATGACATCAGCAGTTGTTAAGGTTCTTGAAAGAATAATCAATTCTGCAATTGTTAAAGATCTTGAAGCAAATAATATTTTGCACAGTTCATGACATGAGTTTTGTTCAGGAAGATTTGTTGATACCAATCTCCTTGAATCATATGATCACATCACCAAGTTGTTTAATATGGGGTTGGCTGCTGACATGATTATGCTTGACTTTTCTAAAGCTTTTGACAAAGTTTGTCACAAGCAACTTGCAATTAAATTACATCAGTCAAGCTTGAAGAAAAATCCCTGCTCTGGATTCTTGATTTCCTTTTTTGCAATCTCAATGTGTTCAGTTATTTAATGGCTCTGGTAATTGTATTCTTTCTCCCTCTACATATGTTTTGAGTGGAGCTCCTCAGGGAAAAGTTTTGGGTCCTACACTATTTAATATCTTCATCAATGATGCTGCAAAATAATCTTTTACTGCTTGGTCAATGGGCTGAGGCTTGGCTTCTTGAATTTAATGTTGCCAAGTGCCAAGTCATTCAAATTGGCAAACTGATTCCTTGTCACTCTTATTTTTTCTTAGGCCACCCACTGTCCTCTGTAAATAATAAGCAAGATCTTGGTCTCACTATTGAAAAAGGACTAAAATTCAGCACTCATGCTAAGAGGCCTACTGCTGGTGCTAGTTCTACTATGTGGCTGAAAAAGCATAGTCCTTCTAATTGTTCCCCTAAAGTCACCAGTCTTCTATAAAAGGGACTTGTGCATCCTAATCTTGAAGTTGGAATGTCTCTTGCCTCCCCATATTTTAAAAGACACAATAGAACATGAAGATGAACAGAGACATGCCACCAAAGTGATATCTGGCACACAGGAGCTTTCCTACCCAGCAAGACTATCAAAGCTGAATCTCCCTACACCTGTTTACAGGAGAAACAGAGAAGATGTCATTTTAGCCTATAAGTTAATGAGGGCTAATACTCTTCTAGCATTATTCCCTATTGTTGGTCCCAACTCAAGAACTAGAGGTCATCATCTGAAACTTGTCAAGCAGTCTAACACATCTGTTGATGTTTTCAAACAAAGGCTGGATGCTGAGTAGTCCTCCAGAGAGTGTAAGCTCAATTGGGATGCTACTGATCATGCAACAGCACCTGGTCACTAAAGAGCTTTGAATACAACTCAAGTCATCATTCTGGAGTTCTAAAGGGAGAAATCCCTAGATTGCTCCTAGCTGTAACTTAAGGTAATAAAAAAAATGAAGAGATGAATATTTTACCTATATTCTGCAATATGGATAGAGTATATAGTGGAAAAAATCCTAAAATCTTCATTATTTTTGTGTGTGTTTTTTTTTTGGGGGGGGGGGGGTTGGTGGTTGAATTTTAATTGTATGGTAAGCTATACATTAAAAAAAAAAACAATTTGCTTACTAATCTGAAATACGGTGTTGTCTATTTTACATTTGCATGGTTCTCACTTAGAATGGGACTTCAAATCATTTATATTAAAAGAAACGTTAAAGATACTTCATGTGATAGGACCTTCTCATGTATGTGCCAAACCCAGTCCATGGATAATGATTCCCTATACTTCTTAGTCCTAGTCTGTAAATCTGTGGATTTCAATCATAGGGCATCCCTGTCATTTCTCATAACTTAACATTTCCAAGTTAGCCTATTTTCTTTAACCTTTATCTTTCCCTACTATGATAACACAGCCTCTAACCCCAAAAACATGAAAAGAAAAGTATATAAAATAAATATTATAGGATATTGTACATTATATATTCTAATATTTTTGAATATTCTCAAATTGCTTCTAGAATTTTCTGTGAGAGGGAATCAGGCAAGAGCCATGACATCTACTATGGAGAAATTAAAATTAATGACATTTCAAATATTGGCATTGTAATTTTCAAATACCTAAATGCATCAACTTTGGAATAGTTCAACCATCTTGAACTTAAGCAAACTGTAAGTCAACCTATCCTTATCTGAATTAAAGATTACCTGAAATTGGACTTACTAGCAATAGGATGAATCCTGTGTTTGCCAGCTTCAGTGATGATAGTTAGTCCTCTATGGTTTATCAAAAAGTGCTAAAAATCATTTCTTTTAGTTTATAATACCTGGTAGGCTAAACCAGCATGTGCTTTCCAAGATAGCAATAAAATCATCATCAAGAATTTTACCCAAATACATATATGTATAAATACATACCTAAATAGTATCATTAATGTGGCAAAATTCTGCCAAAAGATGGTAAAATTCTAGTTAAGGACCTTCTTACCATCTTGAAAAGTATTTGAGTTAGGTAAACGAAACTTTTAGAATAAATCTAGGATCTAAAATACATCTTAGACAAGTGTGGTCTAGCTACTATGTTTACTCTCTTCTTATTTCTAAGGCTTAGAAGAGTGCATAGGCAGCACAATAGGTGTATACCTATGTAATTTCAGATAGGGGAGAGAGGGACAAAACCAAACAGATGTGACTCTTTACCTTTGACCTCTTGTCTAAAGTTTTTGAGCTAATCCATTCAAAAAATTCCCACTAGATACCCTTCATGTAATGCACATTTGTTGCAAGTTTTAAATTTTGGATAGAAGAGACAACTCAGAAAAGAGGTAAGGAAGTTTTTATATGCTTGCTGGAAATCTTGACACATGTAGTCTTTGTCAAATATTTTCTATGTTATTGTAGCTTTTGGACTGTAAGATAGCAGGATCAGACAAGGTATACCCCTGCTATCTGCATGGCAATTTTCATCCGCAAATATCAGGCTGTTATCTACAAAAAAATTAATTTTCAAAATGGCATCAACATGGGGCAACTCTGGACACTTTTATGGGAGCAATTCCAGACACTTTTCATGGTGTCCTGTTTTGCCTTTTACTGACAGGAGTTTTTCATAACTTAGAAAATGGAACTATATGTAGCTGGAGGCAGAATATTGGTAAAATTGATAGTGTTCCTGTTGTGTTAAAGAGGACCTGAAGTAATATATTTTTGCCTATCAAACTTTGCTTTCAACATTTACACTTAGACAAAAGTTACCCCTTGCCTTACAGCCTAGCCTATTTAATAATAATAATAATATAATGCAAAACAAATAGGCCACAGGGCCTCTACAAAAATCTAATTGAAAAAAATTGTAGGCACTTTCACTGTAGTATTTGTCCAGTTCCTGCTTGAACGAGTTTAATGAGTTGGCATTGATGACTTCAAAGTGGAGCTTGTTCCAGTATTGTGTTACTTGGTTCTTGAATGCCCAACCGCCGATGTCCTTTTGGAACCTCTGATTTTGAAGCTTGAGGTTGTGACCACAAAGGTTCGTGTGGCTAAAACTGAGAACATTGGTAGCCTGGATGTTTTCGTAGGCGGCATAGCAAAGCTTGTATACCTCAATGAGGTCTCCTTGGTGCAGTCCATAAGCTAGTGAAGGAAGTTGGAGCTTGCGGAGCCTATCTTTGTAAGGTAAATTTCTCAAAGTTGGACAGAACTTTGTTATTCATCTTTGAACTTTTTCAAGAGCTTCAATGTCTTTTTTGTAAAAGGGACGTGTAGTGCAATGACCATATTCAAGGATTGGCTGTACCATAGCTTTGTAGAGAAGGCAAAGGGTACTATCATTTCCAAAAGTGAAGTTGCGCCTTAAAACTCTTGCAACACGATTTGCTTTCCCAATAATGCTGTTGTAGTGGGCCTGGAAGTCGAGGTTGCTGTTAATGACAACTCCTAAGTCACGCTCCTCCTGGCATGATGTGATCAGTAAGTCTCCTAGTCTATATTCATACTGGATAGTAGGTTTCCCTATAGTTAGCTTGTGGCTTTTGTCAATATTGATTTCCATCAGCCAGTTGGACATCCAACTATTGAGCTTGTCAAGGTCCTCTTGCAGAGATTGTGCATTGGCAGCTGTTTTGATTACTTTATACAGCTTGGTGTCATCTGCGTACAGTAGAACCTTAGAGTTGATTCCTTCTACTAGATCGTTGAGATACAGGATAAATAAGAGAGGGCCAAGGACCAAGCCCTGGGGAACACCACTGATTACCTCAACTTCAAGTGTGCTCAGAGCTCCGTCTACTGATACTGTTTGAGACCGTCCAATAAGAAACTGTTCAATCCAATCAACTGTGGGTCCCAGACCAAGGTTGCGGAGTTTATATAAAAGGCAACAATGAGATACTTTGTCAAAGGCCTTTTTAAGGTCTATGTAAATGACATTGAGTTGATAACCCTTATCTGCATGGATTTTCCAGTTTTCCACCACCATAAGAAGCTGTGACTCTGCAGACCTTCTTGTCAAGAACCCAAATTGCTTGCTAGTGATTATCTTTCTTTTTATCAGGTGCTAAAGGATGTGGTCAGATATCACAGATTCCAGTATTGTGGAGGTTAGACCAATAGGACAGTAATTGAGGGGATCTTGGTGGTGTCTCGTTTTGTGCAATGGAACCACTGTTGGCTTTTCTAGATACTAGGGATAGGGAGTTCATTTGACTATAAGAATTTTTTAAAAGTCATTAGTAGGGGCTCTGCAATTACATCTGCTGTTTCTTTTAACACTCTGGGATGAAGTCCATTTGGACCTGGTGATTTGCTTATCTCTAGCTCTTTGAGTTTCTTCAGGACCACGTGTAGGTCTATCTTGACCCTGGGTGTTTGGTCAGAGACTATGGTCTGCAGGGTTGGTAGTGAGGACTGAATAGGTTCCTAGGTGAAAACAGTAGTGAAATACGTGTTTAGTAAATCTGCTTTTTCTGCAGATCTTTCAACCAGGAGTCCAGTTGTAGGGTTTTTTAAGCTTGGAATGTCTGGCTTTGCAATGCATTTAGAATTTATGTGGTTCCAAAACATTCTGGGGTTTGTCTTGATAGATTCTGCAAGGTTTTGCTCTCGCATGCCAGCTGCTTGCCTAGTTTGTTGCCTCACCTTATTTTGTAGCCTATGGTAGGCTCTTGCTTTGAGAGGGTTCAACTGGTCAGCTAAATAATTTTTCCAACAGGCTTGCTTTTTCTTAATGAGGTCCAAAACAGCACGTGGTAGGGCTGGTCTTTTATAATGTTTGGCAACTGGTATGTGTTTCTCCTCGGCCTGAGACATGATGGAGAGGAATATGGAGTACATTTCCTTACAGCTTTCAGTCAAACTGAACTCTTAAATACAACTATTCTGCATAACAATCATTGTCTTAGATTAAGTCTACCTGTTTCTTAGATATTTTGTTCCAACTTTAAGATCCTGTGTTCAAAATTGGACAACATTTTCCATGATTACAACATCAAACTTGCCTATGGCCCTAACTCCTGAAAGCATCAGACCAGATCCACAAGCAAAACTGAAATTGGGTCCATGCAAAAGTAGAATTCTGACAGAAATGCAAGAAAAAAGGCACTAGAAGCAGAGACTGCACTAAGGCTTGCTAAGAAAAAAAATCACTAAAAAAAAGTCAAAGGACTAATTCAATGCTGTCAAGACTAGAGACAGCATTTCAGACATAGATATGCCACTCAACAATGAGTTGGATGATAAGTCTTACATTGTGGAAGTATTAATGAGTTTGAGATTGATGAAGAATTATTTTGTAGAAATTTTGTGCTTGTAAGGTTTATGGTGGGAAAGAAACAAAACTCAGTTGTTTAGTATGTTGGCAAAACTGAAGAAATAAGTGACAGAGTAGCAAAAGTAAACTACCTGTAGAAGTCTGGTGGGAATTTAATCTTCCCTGAATGTCAAAATTGCGTAGAAACTGACTTTCAGTAGTGACTGGTTTCACTAGGAGGAACTGAGCAAACAATTAAAGCCCTTGTATTTGCCTGTGATTTGGCTAAATTTCTAATAACATAAATGAAATGTTGCATTTATTTTCCAGTTGCATTCTAATAACATAAATGTAATGTCACCCCCTGTTTGGGGCAACTTTGGACATTGGAAGAGGTCACACATTTTTGGATCTCTCCAAGAAACAACTTGATGGATGTCATTGAAAAAAATCACCAATAAAATTTAAAAATGGAGTTACATATTCATGTAAAAAGGAAATTGGTATCTTTAGAAATTTGCCTTGTAGGGGTTAAAATCCTCAAAATGTACAGTTTTACCCCTTTCTCCCCTACAAATTGTTTTACCTTTTTTCTTCAGTTTTCTATCTCTTTTTCATTGACCTTAGTGGTTGAAAATTCAAAAACCAAGACCTACTTTTTTATCTCAGTAGAATATTGAGCCGAATTAAGAATTTTTTTTCTTACATGTGAGAAATATATTTATAGATTTTTAATGCCTTGTAGCCTAAATTTGGATTGAGCAAGGTGTCAGGCTTAAAACACTTTTCTTGAGCCTTCTTCAAACTGATAATCTATTTTGTAGAATTTCACTTTTATAACATAAAGATTAGCCTATAAAAGGTTATCAAAGGTTTATGCTCTTTGGAGAGAGAAGGAGGGGGGTAGGTGCTACAAAACCCCTTTCTAAAAGATCAGTGACGCAATGAACTCATGTTTGAGAGTTGTATCCATGTAGCTCAGTTAGTTTCTAAGATAGCCTAGCCTATAAAAAAAACCCCATAAACTAGAATTTCACAATTTTGGTCATTCAATTTGTGTGGCCCTGTATCCCTACCAACATTAACTAATAGACACTGGCTTTATTCATATCGCTAGCAAATGCGATTTAAGGTAATGGCCTTTGACAATCTCTGGTTTTCCCCAGACTGAGCTTGTAAAGAATTTTTCTTTAGTCCAGACTGAAAGAAAACTTCAGAGAGAAACGATACTTGCTTTTAAATTTAGGTAGCTAAAATAGCTTTTTGAACTATGCTTTACTAAAGAACTTTTCAACAAGGGGTCTGATATTCCCCACAAAATGGCACCAAGTAGCAAGCAATTCAGTCCCATTCAATGTTTTTGAATTTATCGCGTGCTTTTATTTAGCTGAATGCTAATCGTCAGTTCAGCTGATGGTCCGTTTACACATTGCGGAAATCCAAGCGGAAATCCGTCCGTTTCCGTTCGAACTATGGCTAAAATAACGCTGCGTTTGAAGGCAAAGATTTCAAATTATTGCAACAGCATGACCTTTGTTCTTACCCTCTTCTGTAAGCTGTTGAGCAATAGAGCCAAATGACACCGTTTTTCTTAGTTTTCTTATAGCCTGGGTGCGCAGGATCATAGAAGCCGGGTGTAGCCTTGAGCCAAAGCTACAAGATCGTGTAGTTTTTGATAATGCATACTCATGATTTTATTCATTTAAAAATCTTGCCAAGATTCCGTCCTGATTTGACCAAAATGTTGCGGAAAGCTAGAGATTTTTTCTAGCACAAAAACGGACGGAATTTCCGCACAGACTGCTAATGGTTTGTTTACACATTGTGGAAATCCGTGCGGAAATCCGTCCGTATCTGTTCGAACTATGGCTAAAATAACGCTGCGTTTTCAGGCAAAGATTTCAAATTATTGCAACAGCTATACCTCTGTTCTTACCCTCTTCTGAAAGTTGTTGAACAATAGAGAGCCAAATGACACCGTTTTTCTTAGTTTTCTTATAGCCTGGGTGCGCAGGATCATAGAAGCTGGGTGTAGCCTTGAATCAAAGTTATAAGATCGTGTAGCTTTGATAATCCATACTCATGATTTTATTCATTTAAAAATCTTGCCAAGATTCCGTCCTGATTTGACCAAAACGTTGCGGAAAGCTAGAGATTTTTTCTAGCACAAAAACGGACGGAATTTCCGCACGGATTGCTAAATCCGAATGAATTTCCGCATTGTGTAAACGAACCATAAATCCGCATGAATTTCCGCAATGTGTAAACGAGTCATATGGCTAAAATAACGCTGCGTTTTAAGGCAAAGATTTCAAATTATTTCAACAGAATGACCTATGTTCTTACCCTCTTCTGAAAGCTGTTGAGCATTAGAGAGCCAAATGACACCGTTTTTCTTAGTTTTCTTATAGCCTGGGTGCACAGGATCATAGAAGGTGAGGTAGCCTTGAACTAAAGTTATAAGATCGTGTAGTTTTTGATAATCCATGTTCATGATTTGATTCATTTAAAAATCTTGCCAAGTTCCTGATTTGACCAAAACGCTGCGGAAAGCTAAATATTTTTTCTAGCACGAAAACGGACGGAATTTCCGCATGGATTGCAAATGGTTCGTTTACACATTGCGGAAATTCATGCGGAAATCCGTCCGTTTCTGTTCGAACTATGGCTAAAATAACGCTGCGTTTTAAGGCAAAGATTTCAAATTATTGCAACAGCATGACCTATGTTCTTACCCTCTACTGAAACCTGTTGAGCAATAGAGCCAAATGATACCGTTTTTCTTAGTTTTCTTATAGCCTGGGCGTGCAGGATCATAGAAGCCGGGTGTAGCCTTGAACCAAAGTTACAAGGTCGTGTAGTTTTTGATAATCCATACTCATGATTTTATTCATTTAAAAATCTTGCCAATATTCCGTCCTGATTTGACCAAAACGTTGCGGAAAGCTAGAGATTTTTTCTAGCACAAAAACGGACGGAATTTTCGCACGGATTACTAAATCCGCATGAATTTCCGCAATGTGTAAACGAACCATAAATCCGCATGAATTTCCGCAATGTGTAAACGAACCATTAGCAATCCGTGCGGAAATTCCGTCCGTTTTTGTGCTAGAAAAAATCGCTAGCTTTCCGCAACGTCTTGGTTAAATCAGGACGGAATCTTAGCAAGATTTTTAAATGAATAAAATTATGAGTATGGATTATCAAAAACTACGCGATCTTATAACTTTGGTTCAAGGCTACACCCAGCTTCTATGATCCTACGCACCCAGGCTATAAGAAAACTAAACAAAACGGTGTCATTTGGGTCACTATTGTTCAACAGTTTTCAGAAGAGGGTAAGAACATAGGTCATGCTGTTGCAATAATTTGAAATCTTTGCCTTAAAACGCAGCATTATTTTAGCCATAGTTCGAACAGAAACGGACGGATTTCCGCAATGTGTAAACGAACCATGAATGCTAGTGGCGATTTTCGGCCGCTACAGCCGTCGGTGCTTACCACAGACAAGAACTATTGTCATGCTACATACTTATTGTCATATTATACACTTCTTGTCTTTGGTGCCTACAGACCACAAAAAAATATAAATAATCGTCACTTCGTGTGTACTTGGATTTCACGTTCAAAACATCTTTGATTTTGCACTTCTCAAATCTAAACCTTGAGGACAAACCCTAGTTCTGCCGATTAAAATCATCTTTGGAAAAAACTGATGTGAAACGGTAAGCAAGGAAAGTTACATCTTAACAAATAGTTGAAGTATGTTTTTAAGGTATCCTTCAATATTGTCACCAGACGATTTTTCTGGGAATATTACATGAACACTATCAGCTCAGCAACAACTTCTTTAAAGTTTTATAGTATGTGTTGTGTGTTTTTATAATGCTCTTTTACTCTTTAATGTAAACTATGAGGAGCAAAAGCATATTTTAGGCTTGTTATAAAGCTTCTACACAGCATTTTATGATTCAAAATGGTTTATGGTTTGAAACGAGAGGTTATCACTCCTCCGATAAATACTGAATGATAAATTTTTGATATAGCAAGTGAAAATTATAAGTTTCAAGTTTTTTTTTTTGAAATAGATACACTGAGAAGCAGAACAAAATGGGACTGGAAATTTTGTGTTTGTGTTGTTTTTATCCCCTCAATTAATTTTGACTTGCTCTCTTGCCTGTACAAGAATCATTGTTGTCATTACTTCCAAGCCTACCAAATTACTATGATACTACACAACATTTTGAAAGCAAAATTTTACAAAGCGAAAATCATTTCTTACTTCCTATCGTTAACAATTGATGCCTTGATTGCTGGCAATTTCAGGCTGATTTTTGTTCATTAAATATAAAAAAAATTACGTCATTTTATGTTTGATTTGCAAAAAAAAACAATTGGTTCATGCACTTAAAGTTAAATACCTTGAACTATTTTAAGCTAAAAAACAACAACAATTTTTTGAATGAAGTAAAGAGGAGTACTTAAACTTCAATTGAACAGAAATTATCAATGAAACTTATCAAAATCTCTGTAGCCTTCTATTAATGCTCAAATTATGTTAGTCCTTGATAGAAAGATTTTATCAGTGCAGGGCAACTTACCTTAAACTGTAGCTCTTGCAGAGGTGCACAGGACGTCAGCAAATAGCCTATCTTACTCTGGGATGAGACTCATGCTCTGGCTCTTCTGTTACGTTCATACTGTCTATTTAGCGTGTCCTTTAGTCTATTTGGTAGTGGATGCCATCCAAAGGAACATTTCTAGAATTCTATGATATAGTTTTTATAGGATATGTTCAAGGAAGCAACGTCTCCATTGTTTTGCTCCAGAGGCAATGTCTGTTTGCCTCTGTTGATCAGAATCTTGTCATTAGTAACATAACATTTTCAGTTTATATTTAGGAGCTGGGTCAGACAATTATTCTCAAAGGTTATAAGGTGTTTTTCCCATTTAAAACTGAAATGTAAGTATTAAATGGAGGAACTCAACACAGGCGTAACATTGCTCCGGAAAATCTTGAGTTACAAATTCTTTTAGTATACCGTATATTTATAGATAGTTAGAAGTCTTTTAAGTGCCACGGTGACTTTTGCTATACTTGTGTACTGCTGTTTTTCAGAGTCATTAGAAGAAACTGCTGAAATTTCTTAGTACTTGTAGTTTTTTACCTGTTCAATGTCTTTTCCTGCTTGAGCCATTGATTGACATTACTTCAATTTCCAGACAGTTAATTTTTAATCTTAACTACTTACCATTTTCCATGACTCTATTCTGCTTTACTGCTTCTATGAGCCTGACATGATCGGTGAAGCCAAACATCCCAGAGAAGATCTCCTGTAATTAGGATACCATGTCCACTTATGTGTCAAAAATATGGATATAGAGCTGCAAGAATCTTTACAGAGTCTGACGATTTTAAGAATCTGATGATTTCTATATGTCTATTATTTCGCGTAGATTAAAGAGAATACCGCACAAAGTTGGTTTGGACGGATCTCCACGGTTAGTGAGAACCAACGGTATCTCGGACTTTCCTGTTGTTAGGGTATAGAATAGTTTCACGAGGAAAAAGAGAAATTAGATGCTTCTGAAGTGTTTTGTGCTCATTCGCTTTTAAATTTCTTGAAAAATTTGTACTGTAGTTCCTATTCTCTTTTATTTTGGGAGCCCGTTGTTCTGCCATACGAGCGAGAGGAAGGATATGCAGATGCGCAAAATACCTTACCGATTGGAATTGATCAATTCTACTGACTTATGGTCTTTACCAGGCTGCCCTTTTTCTTTTTTTTTAGCTGCTGAGAATGTCCCACTGGGTGTCAGCTTCTACTTACTAGTTATGAAATTTAAGAGAGGCTTGTCTGGTATATAAGGCGGGACTGTGGGTAAAAGGTGATTAGGAGAGTTTCGAAACAACTAACCCATCACTCATTTTATTTTTCTATGTCTGCCAAGATCTTTCCTTCTTTATCTTTTATTGGGTGTTCATATGAAATTTTATTGTCTACCATTTCTGTAGTAACCCATATTATAGTTTCGATGGCTCTTTGCTTCTTCTTCTTGTTTAGCTTTTCCGATAATATATTGGCTTTTGAAAGACCTGACACTTTTCTTTACATTTCTAACAGTTCCTTTATAATACAGGCTTCTGTTTGACGTTGATTGACCGTTTTTCCCGAAAGAAGTTGACTTCAGTTTTATGCAATTCAATACGAGACCCCGAAACTTTTGGATGTTTGCTCTTGTTGAGCCAGTTTTCTTAGCATGAGTGTTTCTATATCTGTGACCGTCTATATTTTGTGATGCATCTTCCAAAATTATTTTTCGTTTCCTAATACCTCATTGACTCAATGACTGATAGCCTCCCCCATTAACTAGGATCTTTCATATATCGATGAATATTTTCACAGTACCCAAATATTGGCCGACTGCTTATGTCAATCCTGTGTATATAAATACCAAAAACTAGAGACCTCTCAGTCTGACCTCTTATCCTTAAAAATTTTTGAAAGGCTTGGTAAACAATATGATCGTACATTACGTGACGATCTACAGCTCCTTACTCATCTGTCAACAGGTTTTTTGTGAAGGGCAGGTCAAAAGACTTAAGCTTGCTTGATGCCTGCAAAGACATTACCCATTCACAGATTAAGGGATCTTAGCTGACCCCTAACTCATAGATCAGACAAATATATTTTAGAGAAACCCATGTATGACACTGAAGATTAAATTGCAATATCTGCAATTAAATGAAGAAGCTATCGTTTGGGTCACAGCCTTATGGACCAATAGAATTCCGGCTGTAGCTGTTTAAGCCTCAGATGGTCCACAAGTTTATTCAAACCCCAAGTCACTTAAGAATGAAGTACCTCAGGGCACTTGATTTGGCCTGATGCTGCTTAAAAGTTATACTAGAGATGTCCCTGATTGCACAAGAATAGAATAATCTTTTACAGTGTCGACTCCAGGCCTGCAGGTGTAAGATTGCCCTACTTCTTAGGACTAAAAGTGGTGGCGTGATAAAACTGAGGCGTTTGGTAAGAATCAGTACTCAAAAATCCAGTGACCACTAAATTTATTATTAAAATCCTTTAGTTCAAATTAAAATCCTTTAGTTCAAATTATTACTGCTAATGTGAGCCAAAACTCGGAATAACCATACTTGATTAGAGACTAATTTATCATTTTAACCCAAACCAAGGTTTCCTATAATTATATCTTGTAAGACAATTAGTGTTCCTTGGACCTTTAATAAACTTTAGCTTCAACAGGGAAAACCCTTGATTGAGTTTATCTAGACAGAAAGGACTTGAAATTCTTAGTTTGACAATATTATTCCCCTTTCCCCTAGCCCCTTTGTATAAACAGCGAGGCCAACTTTGTATAAACAGCCGGTGCGGGATTAGCAAAATGAAAGAACGACTAAAAGGGGAATAAGATTCTCTTCCGTATACACGTTAGAGAATCTATTAGGAGCTAAGCAATGTTATTGTCCAGGTAGTTCGAATTTTCTGGGTGTAAGATTTTGATAAATACCAGGCGAAGTTCCAATTACACTAGGTTGGAAAAGGGAGGCACAAAGGCTCTCCTAATGTTGACTACTTGTTCAGGGTCCCCCCCCCCTTCCTAAAAGTTCGGTTATTTGAAGCTTCTTTCACAAGTTTAAGTTTCCGGGAAGAAATTAATTTTAGGTTATTTCAACCTTTAAAATGCTGTCTTTGGTTTAAATGGCTCGAACCTTGACTAATTGATATATACTAACTGAACTATGAAACCAATCACCAAATAGAATAAAATCTAATAAGAGGATTAAGTTATTTACGCGGGTATTTTCCGCCTCTGATCAATTTTAATTGGATCACGCATCCTTTAATTAATCACAGAGGACTACAGGGTTACCTCAACTATCAGTAAGATTCATGACTTTATTATGTAACATTTATGACTGTATATACAAAGAGGATGTATTTTCGCAATTAAGCTAATTTGAAATAGTCGGTTTACTTCTGAACTGTTGGAGCAAAGGGGATTCCAACTTTTACTGACATTGAGTTACCAAATTTACAGGAAAATAAGGGCTCCCTACACAGGGGTGGATAGTGCTGCTGAAGTGTGAGCCTACCTGCAGGAAGACATGAATAACCTTGCACAATAGCCAGAAAAATAGAGTCTAGAGTACAATGCTGAAAAATGTAAGGTGCCCCACCTTTGGCCAAGTAGTTACAAGCACCAATACTCATTGCTCAGCCCTGACTCGGCAATCACTCTAAGCTAACATCAACAGAGGAGAAGCGTAATTTTGTTTGTTAGAGTCAATTCCGAACTGAATTTTTATCATTATACCCTCTCAGCTGTTGCAAATAAAAGTAAACTTCTTGGTACCATCTAATGAAAGTTTGCCAGACGAAACTAAAACATTATAAAAAAGCTTTACACATCCAAGGTGCGCCAAGCACATAAGTTTGGTATGCCACTGGCCTCTCCTTACTTAAAGGGAGATACGGAATTCCTTCAAAGTGTCCAGCAGCGTGCCTCCAAAATGCTATACAGAATGAGAATCCTCACTTATCATGAAAGACTCACGGCATTAAGAATTATGACCCTTACCTACTATATAAGAACATCTAAAATCATCAAATATTCAAGCATCACGAGCCAATCCGACTTCGAGCGTGCTACTACTACTAACAACTCACAGCAGTACCAAGCCGCCTGAGGACATTACAGCTACACACGCTGCTCCTCTATCTCAATATATCCAAAGCCTCCCTCATTACATTCCGCCCCCGCTTAGGAAGACCAATTTTCCATTAAACCATTCCTTCGATCATTCTCTTACCCCATTAAGGGATAACCTTCTTTTTGTTTGGCCCAAAATGGCTCACCAAAAAAGACACTCTTTGGTAATATGTCATTCTTCACCCAAACATTGTGTCCTAGCCATCCCAAGCTTTTTCTGATTACAACCCTAGAAATCAGAAAACAACCACATCTCTTGTCCAGATTATGGTTAGAAATATGGTCAGTCAGACAGGTACCTAAAAGAATCCGTAGACAGTTCCTCTCGAAAACTTTGTAAAAATTCTCTTGCATTTCTTGGAGTGACCTCATTTCAAAACTCTACGTGACCATTGTCCTTCATGTACCTTGTAATTTTCTAAGCTTGGATCGTTGCTACAGCTTTCTATCCTCCCAACTTTTTTTTCAGCTGTAAAAAAAACACCCTAATCCTCGATTATCCTAAATTTCACGTCTTAATTGCACTCACTAGGTTCACTAATAATACTAACGTACGTAAGTAAGAGAAACTATCCACTTGATCGATCTTGTTGATACCCAAAATGACTTTTTAACCTTCCTCTATTACCAGATTAAGTGACTCAGTTCTCTTAACATGATGTTTAAAGATATCTGTTGCACCTGAACTAACAAAAACCTACAAATAATCATTGATTTTTCAGATATTTAAATCTAGGAGACTTAAAATATTAGCTTAGTCTAAGTCTAGGAGAATTTAACTTTCCCATATGGTTTCATTGCCTCCCGCAGTCTTTGTCGTACTTCTTAAGACTAAGTCTAAATAAATGATCCATATAAATGGGGATCAACCACAGCCCTTGTTAGCTCCTGATTCACTTCGAAACCAGCTACTAACCACATTTCCCACAATAACATCAGAAATACTACTCTCCTGCTTAGCACCAATGATTTCATTGTATTCATCTGGTGTAAAATACAAGGATAGGAATTTTTTTTAGCCCCCTTGGCATTGTTTAAAATTAATTAAAAAAAACTTTCCGACAAACAAGTTTTCAAAGAAAAGTAAAGGCCATTTTAAACTTGAGCTCAGCAGATACTAATACCTTTTAATATTCAAACTCAAAACGACCAGAAATTACTATTAAAGAATAAATAAAACCCAAAACGAACAGAAACTAAATAAACAATAATAGCAAAAACATACAACAAGTAATAATATAAATGAATAAACAAATCTTAAAGCAAGTAATGCTTAGATTGAATATGAAAATCAAGCTTAAGCCGAAAAAAAATATTTTCCTGTTGAAGTACAAACGAAACTTAAAACGAACAGACATTAAATAAACAATCAATGCAAACAAGCATACAATATATATTAGTGTAAATTAATAAATGTAATTTGTAAATTAATAAATCTTAAGACGAGTGAAACATAAATTGAATATGAAAATCAAGCTTGAAATAAAAAAAAAATCACCACAAACAAGAGTTTGGGTATGACCTCCTTCTCTCACTGTTAAAGTCTAAAACCTACTGCGTCATTGGCTCGTTACTGAAAACCAATTTTATGACAAATATTTTCTTTTGTACTTAATATTGAAAATAAACATTAAAATTATAGTAACATTTTGAACTGATGAGCTTTCAGCAATGAATATATATATATATACATCAAATATTTAGTTTAATTTATTAGCTCTTTTTAAACTTGTTAAAGACAAATATAGTAAGTAAGTAAGTAAGTAAGTTTATTTGTAACCCGCAATATAATATAAATAAGGAGTAAAAAAATAAAAAAATAAATAATATTATCCACAAGTAAATAATAAGGATAACACAACATAAATAACTTAACCTTATCCTTAGAATCACTAATCTGGAAAAAATTAAGTGAGGGGGTCACTGGCACATATCTGCCTTTGAGTATTGGTGCTCAGATCCTTAGCGATGTTGTCAAGCAGCACTAGAGGGTCGATAAGTCCAAAATGAGAAATAATCTTGTGATTTCTGTACCACCTTGGCAAATATAGCAGGAATATACAATATTTAAAATAGCCCCTCCTTAGCTGAAGACAATCTTTTTTGCGCATTAGAAGCTGCAAACCGGAAAGAAAAAGAATTGCAGGAGAACAAAACTATGGTAAAGTTTACACAATTCTCGGTGGCTATACCTCCCTCTATTAGGCGATACTTTACCATATGAGAATCGAATACACTGCAGAGAACTAGTAACTAGAGACGAGCATGTAGTCAAAAGTGTATCAGAAAAAGTAATCCCAAGCCATTTCAACTTTGAGACACACTTGAGTAGCCTTGTACCCACATGTAAAGAAGGAGCAGGGTTACAAGTATAAAAACACAGAAACTCGTATTTTGAAGCATTTGTAAGGAGGCCTTATTTTGTGTAAATTTCGTAACTCAATTTTATTAAAGCTTGGAATTGCCTTTAGCTTCATAGATCAGAAAATAGCGACAATTTCAAATTAGCTTGAATTTGAAATAACTTCTCTTTGCGTAACTAGCCATAAATCTTGAAGTGACACTCTTTGTCCAAGAATCAAACGAACTTTGAACCCGTGATATGTTAAGACCTAAATTTAGACCAGTTTTGCAAGTCCTTGAAAGACTGGAAAAGAAACTACTTTTGACAAAAGGTGGTTGATTGGCTAGGAGGGAGGGAAGGTCGCTAAACGGATCAAGTAGCAAAAAGAATATAACTTATGGATGAGAGACAAATGGGGGAGTTTTGCCTCGGAAACACGGTAGTCTTTTTTTGGAAACCGAACAAAGAGTAAGTGTTTACTTTGTAATAACGACAAGCTACCACTGTCTGTCTGAAATTCTCCTTGGGGATAAAAGTTTGAAGATAAAGGTTAAAATAAGAAGATAAACCTCTAAGAGGCTTTCTGTCACTTGGAGATAATTTAATACGTATATAAGAGAAATTGATGATTTTGGGACTTATAGTTTCATTCGTATTTCCATCTAAACAAGGACTTGAGCCATTTGGACAAAACAGCATTTTTTTAAGGTTAGAATAAGCCAAATTAAATTTCTTCCCAGAAATTTAAGCTTTGAATAACTGAGAGTTTAAGGAGGAAAGAAAACCTCAACCAAGAAGAGAAAGCTAGGAGAGCCATTTGGGCTTCCCCTTTTCAGCCTTGAGTCCCTTGAGACTTAGCGTTAATTTATAAGGACCGTATATCGGAAAATTGTAATTTTCGGACAATGACATTGCTTAACCCCCCCCCCCCCTTTGTGCAATCTTCAGACGTTTATACGAAGATGAACACACCGTTCCCCTTTTTAATCACTCTTTCATTTCGTTAATCCCGTACTGCATGTTTATACAAAGGTAACCTCAATTTTTATACAAGCAGGTTAAGGGAAAAAGGGGAACAATATTACCAGCTTAAGAATTTCTAAACCTTTATGTTCAGATATTTTCAATTAAGTTTCCCTGCTAAAATTAAAGCTTAATAAAGGTCAAAGGAATACACAATCCTATCAACAAATAATAAAAGAGTCTCTTGGTTTGGGTTAATGAAAATTGGAATTAAAAGCAAGTACGGTTATTCTTAGCTTAGCTCAAAAATAGCTTGAACTAAAGGATTTTTATAACCCAGAACTCAAGCCTTGACTAGCTGTTCAAGTGTAACCCCTTTAAGCTGAAACATTCGCTAGCTTAGGATTAAATTAATCTTTTTCTTTTTGGTTTACATTGGTGGATTTGAACAAGTAGATCATTTGACCTTAGAAGAGATTTGGAAATAGTCAACATAGATAGAATTGGAATATTTTTCATTTTATCTTATTTTATAAATAAAATCAGTTGTCACTGAATTCTGAGTACCAATTCTTACCCAACGCCTCAGTTTGTATCACGCTACCAAATTTATAAGCCCTTCAAGTAGGGGCAACCTTACAACTGGTCGCAGAGGTACTCAGGTCCGGTTTAACTTGCGTCTAAGCGGGTGAAGATGAAGTGAATTCACGAAATTTAGTAAAATTCATTCCGCGGTTCTTCACAAGATTGTGTGTATTCCGTTTCCAATCCTATCAAGAACAGTGTAGTTTGAAAAAGTGTCCATCAAGCGATATTTAAACCTAAGGGGGAATCTTAGACAGATTTTTATCTTTTATCTTCCTAGGATTCTTTCGTTCTTCTCCTTCTCTTTCTCTTTGCTACAAGTTTTAGTATCACGCGTCTGCAGTTTACCTAAATAGGGTCATAGATCAATCATCCTCAAGAGTGTGTAATTATAATACTAAACTTGAGGGTAAATTTAAACCAGGTACTGAGAAAATTCTCACACAATTTATAAGCTAGACCCATTTTAGCGACTTAAAAGCACTATAAGGAATCAAAACGTTTCCAACGATTAAGAATTGATAAGGAATAGAATCCATCATGAGTTCCAATGGAAACAAAATTAAAGAATTAGAAATTGTACTACGACAAGCGCAAGAGGAGAGAATAAGAGTAGAGGAGAACGCACAAGTCTAAAATAAACGCTCTAGCAGGAGCAATATGGAGACGCTCCAGTCACAAACCGGCTTCAAAACCTATTTGTGGGGCAAGTGCCCCCCATCTCGTTACTAACATATCCAAATGAAATCCATTCATGGATTATCGCGCTTCAACAAATACAGAGGAGTTTAGGGAAAGATGATATTGCTATGATAAATCAAGCTATCTGTTATACAAGAGGAGAGATACAAAGATTCGCAACAAGTTCAGATATTCCCAAAATAAGAGATTTAGACCATTTAGAAAAAATACTGTAAGAAGCCATTTTACATTAAAAACCAGCTGCACAAAAACTACAAGAGCTGCTCTCTGAAAAACAAAGGCCATCTGAGTTAGTACACCAATTTTACTCCCGGATCAGGGGAAAGGCGATAGATTATGCAAAAAATTCTCCTGGTATAAGAGCAAACGACATTAAGATGAGTATTTTTAAGGGTGGCATCCTCTCTTCCATTGGAAGGAGAGTATTAGAACAATCTAAGGCCTCGGACGACCAAGATGAATTATTAAAACTTGCAAAAAGATTCGAAGCAATAAATATAATATATAGGGATTCCCCAGATATGTCCCTGGGAGCAGCAGTAGTAGACTCAAGAGACAGAAATTCCGCTAAAGAACCTAGAGTTAACCACAGAGTAGAATATAAAAACAAGGGCAACTATAAGAAATAACCCAAAGAAATGTTTGAACTGTGGACACATGAAAGATATGGATTGCAAAGTCCCAACTAGTGTACGAATTGTGGAAAACCAGGTACAAATTATCGTAAAGATTGTTGACAAAGTCTAGCATGTATAAGGTGCTGAGAATTCGGGCATAGTGCAGACAAATGTATGGCACCAAATCCTATTGAAAAAAAACTAACCAGGCCAGGACTTAGAGGAGGTACGTCCCAAGCCTGAAAATAAAATCACGAACCCTCCCTCTAAACAACATGAAGATATTTGTTTTAGTGCGTTACAGGAAAATAAGACTGAACCAAGTTCTTTCCCATTTATGTGGACTGCTAAAATAGCAGACCAAAATATTGTCAAATGTTTTGTAGATAGCGGGCTGCCAAAGCAAGCTGATTAAAGGAGGAAATATTCCAAAATTCCCAGTAGAGGTTCGTAGACGCCTCAGACCATCCTCCCGAAATGTAAAATCTTTAAGTGGAGAGACTTTACCACTAATAGCAGAAATCAGGCTAGTGGGAACAGAAAGCAGATTATTGTGAACAGAAACTGTCTAGTGGAAACAGTCACAGGCTAGTGTGAACCGGCATAGGATAGTGGAGACAGACACAGAACAGTGCAAACTGAAACCGACTAGAGCGACCACTACCCGGCCAGTGCGACAACTCACCGGCTAGTGGGAACAGAAACAGGAATCACTAGCACGGAAAGACTAGGACTATGAAGGTCACTACACGGAAAGACTAGGACTATGAAACATGAGTCACTAGCACAGACAAGACTAGGACTATGAAGGTCACTAGCACGGAAAGACTAGGACTATGAAACAGGAGTCACTAGCACGGACAAGACTAGGACTATGAAGGTCACTAGCACGGAAAGACTAGGACTATGAAACAGGAGTCACTAGCACGGATGATTGAGAGGAGTTTTGTTCTAAATATGAATGAATATATAATCTCGTTCAATAGGTATTTGTCAGCCGACAAATATTTATAAAAAAAAAGAGAAAAAAAGAGTCATTCAATAATGTTCATCAGAAAATTATTCTTATAGGAGAACCTATCTAGTGTTAACGGAATTATATAAAAACGTCTTTTTGTTACACCAGTTGAAAACTTATAAACGACGGTTAGTAAATATAAGACAACTTAAAAAGATAAACAAAGAAATGACAAAAGGTTCTATCCAAATAAAAAAGGCAGTAAAGAATTATGAACTCTGTTTGAGAAGAGTTAAAGTTAGCGTTAGTTACCCCACTCTTTAGGGATAATATTTTCCCTTATGACCTTTTCACATTCGGTCAAGTGATACCACAGGAAAAATGTGACTTAGCGCGAATGGTGACCAATGCACATTAGTAAAAATATAGTAGTAGGACCATCTAAGGAACAATGTTAAAACTAAATCGCATTGCCCATAGGATTCAGAATATTGCTGAATATAAAAGGCACCGCCGATAGGATTTAAAATATCCGTCAAATAAAGGATAAGAATTATAGAAATTATATAAGAGACTTCTTATAATACAGCCATACAATAACTTAAAATAGTAATAATTTGTGATTTCTGTCTTCAACAAAGGAGATGAATTCAGAATATTCGAAAGGTTCGAAATTTTCATAACTCGTAATTTGTTTAAAAATAGAGAACGGGTACAGATTTTTTTTTCCTTTCATCGTAGAATGTATTTGTCTTTGATTTTTCAAGTCTTTCATTGTTACTAGACCTTTTGGCACCTTTAAATACTCTTTCGAGTATTCAATTATAATTTGAAAAAAAAAATTGTGAATAAAGTTTGAAAAGGCCCAAATAAGAAAATAGCATTTAGCTATTCGTAGAGGTCAATTAATATATCTTCCTTTTATTAAAGATGTGCTCAATTTTAAACTTAAAGTAATCAAAGAGTCGATTTATCTGTGCTTAGCAACACAAGAGCAGGGGTTTGATTTCGGATGCCACGAAACAACAAACAAAACAACCCGTAGATTAAAAATATCTGCATGAGCTCATAAGAATTCCGGCTGAGAACTTTGCATAAGTTCTACTACATTAGGAAGACAAAACTGAATATTTAACTCTTATTTACTTTTAGAATAGGTTTATTTCAACCATTGGCCTAGATGAAGTGAGGCAAATGCGAGTTTCCTTACAAGAAGAAAAGGAAAGATGTAACAACATATTGGACATCACGTATAAAATTTTTACACTCTTTATATATATAATAGGATTTCTTTTAGTAGGACTGATATTCAGAAAATTAAGAAATTTATATACAGGTTATAGAGACCAAAAGTCTCAGGGATTCAATTTAGAAGTAGTATAAGGAGAAATTGAGTTACACTAGATCTTAGTAAATTTGTGTTTCCTTTTGTTTATTCCTTTTCAAAACAAAAATTATACTAAGATTTTAAGTGGGGGAGATTGTAAGGAGGCCTTATTTTGTGTAAATTTCGTAACTCAATTTTATTAAAGCTTGGAATTGCTCTTTAGCTTCATAGACCAGAAATATAGCGACAATTTCAAATTAGCTTGAATTTGAAATAACTTCTCTTTGCGTAACTAACCATAAATCTTTTAGTGACACTCTTTGTCCAAGAATCAAACGAACTTTGAACCCGTGATATGTAAAGCCCTATTTTAGACCAGTTTTGCAAGTCCTTGAAAGACTGGAAAGAAACTACTTTTAACAAGAGGTGGTTGATTGGCTAGGCGGGAGAGAAGGTCGCTAAACGGATCAAGTAGCAAAAAGAATATAACTTATGGAGGAGAGGCAAATGGAGGTAGTTTTGCCTCGGAAACACGGTAGTCTTTTTTTGGAAACCGAACAAAGAGTAAGTGTTTACTTTGTAATAACGATAAGCTACCACTGTCTGTCTGAAATTCTCCTTGGGGATAAAACTTTGAAGATAAAGGTTAAAATAAGAAGAAAATCATCTAAAAGGCTTCTGTCACTTGGAAATAATTTTAATACGTATATAAGAGAAATTGATGATTTTGGGACTTATAGTTTCATTAGTATTCCCATCTAGTCAGGACTTGAGCCATTTGGACAAAACAGCATTTTTTTTAAGGTTAGAATAAGCCAAATTAAATTTCTTCCCAGAAATTTAAGCTTTGAATAACTGATAGTTTAAGAAGGAAAGAAAACCTCAACCAAGAAGAGAAAGAGCAGAGCCATTTGGGCTTCCCCTTTTCAGCCTAGAGTCCCTTGAGACTTAGCTTGAATTTATAAAGACCTTATATCCGAAAATTGTAATTATCGGACAATAACATTAATTACCCCCCCCCCCCCTTGTGCAATCCTCAGACGTTTATACGAAGAGGAACACCGTTCCCTTTTTAATCATTCTTTCATATCGTTAACCCCGTACTGCTTGTTTATACAAAGGTGACCTTAATGTTTATACAGGTAGGTTTAGGGGAAAAGGGAACAATATTACCAGCTTAAGAATTTCTAAACCTTTATGTCCAGATATTTTCAATTAAGTTTCCCTGCTAAAATTAAAGCTTAATAAAGGTCAAAGGAATACACAATCTTATCAAGAAATAATAAAAGAATCTCTTGGTTTGGGTTAATGAAAATTGGAATTAAAAGCAAGTACGGTTATTCTTAGCTTAGCTCAAAAATAGCTTGAACTAAAGGATTTTTATAACCCAGAACTCAAGCCTTGACTAGCTGTTCAAGTGTAACCCCTTTAAGTTGAAACATTCGTTAGCTTAGGATTCACTTAATCTTTTTCTTTTCGGTTTACATGGGTGGATTTGAACAAGTAGATCATTTGACCATAGAAGAGATTTGGAAATAGGCAACATAGATAGAATTGGAATATTTTTCATTTTATCTTATATTATAAATAAAATCAGTTGTCACTGAATTCTGAGTACCGATTCTTACCCAACGCCTCAGTTTATATAACGCTACCAAATTTATTAGCCCTGCAAGGAGGGGCAACCTTACACATTTACAGAAAGCCCAATCATACTCAAAGCATTAATTAGAACATTTAGGTTCTTTGTGAAGCCTGACCTAGTATGACTAACTAGCAGAACATCATCAGCATAGGCAATGTGACTAACAGCAGTATTTTCTAAAAACACAGTAGGAGACAGCATCCGCAAACAGTCCGCAAGCGCAGTTTTAAAAATATATGGAAACAGCACACCACCTTGTCTGACTCCCATCTTTACTGAGATAGGCTCAGATATATCATACATCTATTTTAACCAAACTAACGAATTTGAATACCAATATTGAAGAGCTTTTACTACGGAAGATTAACTCCTGCTTTAACTAAGCAGTGAAGCGCTTGCGAATGTACAACGCTGTGAAAAGTGCCCGAGATATCAACCGAGAAAAAATAAAAAAAAGTGCCCGAGAAAAAATAAATTGGCCTTTTTTGCATTTTTACCGAGACTATCAACTGACCAAGTATTAGATGGGCTTGAGAACAACCAAAACCGGCTCTGAACCCAACTTGATAAACAGAAAAATCACATTTAGTCAAAACTTCAGGCAATACGACATACTCGAACAGCTTGCTCAAGAAGCAGGACACTATAATTGTTCGATAACGGTAACACTGATCTGCGTCCTTTCCCTTTTTCAAAACTGATGTTACGATTCCCGAAAGAAAACTATCTGGAACTAACAACTGGGCTAAACACATCTGGAATAGGAGCTGAATGTGTGTTAACAATAATGGACACTTAATGGTGAAATGATTATAGCACAGACCATCCATATCAGGAGCACTTGATTTCTTAACACTCTTAAAAGCCCGATAGATATCACCACTAGATATTAAAAATATATGGACTTGCCGAAGAACACGAGGAACAGAATTATGCAATAAGGAAGAAAACATGGACTGGATAGAATGATTAAATGTAGAAAAAACATGAGAAATACAGTTTCACTACAAACAAGTGTTTGGATACTGCCTCCTTTTCTAACTGTAAATAAAAACCAAAAGCCTACTGCGTCATTGGCGCTCAACTGAACACGAATTATATTACAAATATGTCCTTGTCCAGTTCTTACAGCATTGGAAACAAAAATAAAATTAAAGTGAAATAAATTCTGGAACTGACGGATCTTTCAACAATTAATATCATTATTCATAAATATTCAGTTTGATGTTGTTTATACTTTCCAAGACTGTTCAAGACGCATATAGTTTTCAGTAAAGCGCCAATGACGCCGTAGGTTTTAGACTTTTACAGTGAGAGAAGGAGGTCATACCCAGACTCCTGTTTGTGGTGATTATTGTTCGTTTCAAGCTTGATTTGCATATTTAATTTAAATTTCACTCTTTTTAAGATTTATTTGTTAATTTACATTAATATCTACTGTATGTTTGTTTGCATTGATTGTTTATTTAATTTCTGTTCATTTTAAGTTTCATTTGTACTTCAATAGGAAAATATTTTTTCCTCTTAAGCTTGATTTTCATATTCAATCTAAGCATTACTCGCTTTAAGATCTATTTATTCATTTATATTATTACTTGTTGTATGTTTTGCTATGATTTTTTATTTATATTTAATTTCTCTTCGTTTTGAGCTTTTTTTATTCTTTAATAGTAGTTTCTGGTCGTTTTGAGTTTGAATTTTAAAAGGTATTTGTATCTGCTAAGCTTAAGTTTAAAATGGTCTTTACTTTTCTTTGAAAAAACTTATTTTTCGGGAAGTTTTTTTTTTAAATTAACTTTTGTTCGTTTTTGATTGCGAAAAATTTTTAAGTTTTCAAAAATTCCTTATTTCAAAATCAAACTTTTTAAAAAAAATCAAATATTCATCAAAGTATCAAAACTGATATCAAAGTAACAATATCAAAGTGAAAAAATGGGTTTGTGTCAACCTCGGAGTTTTTATTATCTGATGTTTGAACTATTTTTAACAAAATTGCTATCTCAAAATTTTATCGGATGGGTAAGGGGAAAAA